>NC_021167.2:27758689-27768531 GCF_000331145.2 Cicer arietinum
TAATAATAATAATAATAATAATAATAATAATAATAATAATAATAATAATAATAATAATAATAATAATAATAATAATAATAATAATAATAATAATCAAAGAAAAAATAAGGATGTTTAAAAGAAAAATTCTTTACGTATATTTTTGGTGTTAATCCTATCTTAAAATATTCCTAACTGTCCATGATTTATTTAAATCTATAATTTTTTAAATGTTTATTTTAATTGAATTTTTTTTAAGTCAAGAATAACACTAAAATTACTCAAGAAAATACACTTAAAATTTGTCTTATTTAAAAATATATTACTCATTGAAGCATTGAATAATACATTTCAGATTATTTTATAGTTTACTCTTTCGTTCTTTTTTTTTAATTGCCACATTGATATAATATTTTATTTCTATTTATTTATCATTTACAAATTTTAATATAATATTAATTATTGTTTTGTCAATAAAATTTTTAATTATTTATTACCAAGAGAGAAATATAGATAACAAGATAATAAGTGATTAAAGATATTATAGAAAAATAAATAAATTTATTAAAAGTAACAAAATATATTAGTTGTTATGTGTAAAAAATTAAAAAACGACAATTGAAAATAAATGAAGAAAGTATCATTTAAGAGTTTGCATTTATTATTTTCACTTTGAGATTTATTGGAAACTATCTAATCTCTAATTCTTTGATAGTTTATTAACTATTGTTGTAAAACATTTGTTTCCATGTAAATTTTACAAGATTACGAAAAATCATTTATGTACTAGAGATTTAACTTTCTCTAATAAATGAAACAAAAAAATTCTGTAAAAAGTATCTAGAGCTATGGAAAATAAATGTAGATACTTTTTTTTTTAATAGGTATAGATCTTTTTGTTTTTTTAAAATAAATGAACATTATCATTAATATAATTTTAATGTATAAATGTCTAATTAATATCATATATTTTAAAAATATATTAAATTATTTATGTGTTAAAACTATACTAATAAAAAAATGGCAAAAACAAAAAATAGAGAGAAGATTAGCGATAAGGATTTAAACATTATTATAGAAATATAAAATATTAGAAATTGTTTCATTTTAAACAATTTTGTATTTAATATCTTACATCTCACAAAAATTAATCCAATTTCCATTTAACACTAGTAGTATATAATATAGCAACCACCTATAAAACAATATTTTAAAAAGCTCTTAAATAATTTCAAAAATACAATCCAACCTCATCTTGTCTAAGTTGGTAAAATTATAACTCAAAGTCTAAACACTGTTTTTAGTTTTAACTCTTATTTGTGATTTTCATTTTCAAACAAAAAATATCAACTGATTTTTTACTTTATTTTAAAACATTTATATTGGAAAGAAATAAAATAATTTTTGTTAATTTTGTTTTGTCATTAAATTCCTTCACTGCCCCTCCTAGATGTATAAAATTTTAAATTTAATAAATCAATAAATAAAATAATATTTGTATATTTATAATTTTTTTTATAAAAGCATATATAATAATTTATCATATCTTGTAGAAAAAATAAATTATCATTCTTTTTTTTTTTTACAGAACTTATCATAATCATATCGGCTTCACCATGAGATTGGCAAATAACAACTTTGAGAAACTTTAATTTTTTTTTTTTTTTTGCTAATAACTTTGAGAAATATTTTTAATTTTCAAATTTTTATTAAAAAAATATATTATCCTTTTAAGCATTTTTTCTCTCTATATTTTTGCTCCACTCTCAATCTTCCACTGATCTCTGCATAATGGAGACCTCAACTAGGGTTTGATCATTCACACCTCTTCCAAAATTCAGGTATAATCCTTTTTCCCCATTTATACTATTGCTCTTCTTCACTCTTCAATAATTGGTACATGAACCCTAATTTCATTATTTCACAATTATTTTTTAAGATTTTTCCCCAATTATGTAACTCACTAACTAAGCTTTTAAACTCCGATCGGATCCTTACCCATTTTTTCTTAACCTTCAAGCAGCGAATTGAGACATTAAAGTTTCAAAATTGATGATAAATAAGAGCTTGATCATATAGCTACAGATTTGGACTACTCTAGATTGGTGTTGCAGCAACAACAAGTTGTTCAAATCAGTTGAGAGATTGATTGAGAAGGGAAAGATTTTAGATCAGGATTTAGGTGAGGTTTGATTCACAATCTTGATTTTGTTGCTTCTAAATTTGGTTTATTTTTATTTTAGTCTATTTTGGTTACTTGTTTATTGTTTTTGTGTGAAAAAAAGGAAATAATTGTTTGGTTTTTATGATTTTTGCGTTTATTATTTTAAATTTTTTGTGGATTTATGCAAACCACAATTTTAAAACCATGGAACTTTTCTTAATGGAATCTGACATGTTCTTGAGTACAGAGATAGCAATGAATTATTTGTTTTTGATTTTTTGTGTTTGATACTTTATATGAAAACCATGCTTGTGTTAATGGTTTAGCGAGTGTTTGCTTCTGCGGCATGTTCACCAAATTCATGATGAAAAACCACGTTACCGCAGAAGCTTGGTTTTGTAGCTTCTATTAAATTGCGGTGAAAGTGGTGCCTAACGCATGATTGGATATGCAGACATCAAACCAAACATATGCTTAGTTATTTGAGTTTGTGACATGCAATTATATGCCATAAGGCTTGCCATGTTTGAAATCAAACTGAATGCAGATATTTGAGTATTGTTAAAATTCGATGTGTGAGTATGGAAGATATGATGATCGGGTTATTTGATATATTTTGAATTTTGGTAGGTTTGGAGATATTGCAATATGGAGGACGAGAGCGGGATTGAGCTCAGTTTGGGTTTATCTTGTGGTGGTTCATCAACCAAACCCAAGAGTAAGAATGGAAGCTCCTCGGATACTAGGGCAGAAGAAGCCGGTAGAGGTGGCAAGATGGTGGATGATTTCAAAAGCATGTTTAATACTGATCCTCAGAAGCCAGAATCAATTGCTGGTACTCGAAGGAGCGATTCCTCGAAACCTGAAGAGAACTTCTTTAGTGACCTTTCAAAGGTCAAAGAAGATAATGCTTCTTTGAATTTAAACGGGAGAGGATATCTGGTTGCAAACAACAATAACAACAATAAACCTATTGAAATTGAGGAAAATAAACGGTTAGAGGTAGTAAATAAGCGAAGAATGTCTTTTGATGACATACGTAATCAAAAGAAGCACGACAGCGATGTTCATCATGTTGATATGCATGACAGGGCAAGAACATCTCATATTTCTTTAACAGAAGATGGCTCAACTGCAGAAAATGAAGATGTTGCTGATTCTGAAGCTGATAACTCTACCTCGAGGCCTCTCTCACACCATAGTGATGGTTCCAAAGGATTCATCAGAGTCGGTGGTGCTTCTTCTGATGCTCCCAAAGAGGTACGCGGAGTCGCTGACTCAAGCGCCAACGGGCAGAAGAGATATACTCCATCCACCGAAAAAGATTTTAAACATGCAAACATGAATTATAGTGGTGCTTCCTTCTCTGCTCAACAAGTAAATATGATGATGGGTGTACCTTACTCTACAGTAAAAGAGTCCAACTTGGTTGGTGGACCGAACCCTCAAATGCCTGGAGTGATGCACGTGATGCCTACTTCCACCGGTGAACGTGCGGGAGCTCAATCTGTGAGTAATGGAAGCTTGCCAATGATGTTTGGATATTCTTCTGTTCAGCTTCCCATGTTGGATAAGGATAGCTCATGGGGATTGGCTTCTCGTCCACAACAGTTACATCCTTCCTTTGCTGGGAGAGGTCCAACTAACTCAGGTAATTTTGATTTGGATGGACATTATTTCTAATCTATGAAGCACATGTCGACACAACACTGACACGGCGACCCCAGTAATAATGTGAGAAAATAAATTAATTGAATGTAATCATATGTGTCAATGTCGTGTTGGTGTCGGTCATTGACACGTATCAAACGATGAACATGCTTTCGATCAAAAGTGTCTGTGTAACCAAGTTTCCAATTAATCCATCTTCGTGACTCATACCTTGAAAGTTCCGAGTCAAATTGATAAATTGTTAAAAAAGTTTTGGATTGTGCATTTATTCCTAATTGCATCATATGGCTGCAAGTTTTGTAAACTGAACCAAAATTCTAAACTGGATGGAAGATTTGCATATCTAATTGAGTTGGAGCCCGTTTATATAAGAAAAGTTAATTATAGTAGTAGACATTCGTTTTTCTGTTCATGCTAGTACAATATATTCATGTAATAATTACAATAAGCTCTATTTGTAGCTTGATACTTGCTGAATTTTTATTGGAAATTACTTTATGACATTATTATGTGGATACAGCTTCAGCTGCGTTACACCTAAACAATATATCCGAGGCCATGCCATATGAAGGAAGGCCACTAGAACGAACCAAAGGTGACGGAAAACAGCGTGCCGCTGAAGAAAGCTCATTCTCACAACCTGAAGATATGAAAGGAAGCAGCACAAACCTCAGGGCCAAAGATGTATCCGAACATTCGAAAGGAGAAGGTTCGACCATTGACTTTTCAAATATTAAGCCGGGACTCGCTGCAGATGTGAAATTTGGAGGATGCGGTTCATACCCAAATCTACCTTGGGTATCCACCACAGGCTCAAATGGAAGAACAATATCAGGTGTTACTTACAGGTACAGCACTAACCAAATCAGAATTGTTTGTGCATGTCATGGCTCTCACATGACCCCCGAGGATTTCGTTCGCCATGCAAACGACGATCAAGCCAATTCAGATGGCAATGCAGTTTTGGGAACCGTAGCAAACGGAAATCCAGGTGCCTCTTCTCACAGTTAGATTACTCCCATAAATGTTGTACTCTACTATATTATAATTCTCAACAAGAGAATCTTGGAATTCAGTCATTAATTTTTATGTAGATGAATGAGTTTCTTGCCATTTTTCTTCCTATTTGGCTATATCACATTAATTATTACTCATAGCAGCTGCAATCAAGACTGTAGTTGTATGTAATAATGTTCAAGCTTTATAGCATCATCTATTCTGTTAAATAGTAATTAAGCTTGTGATTTTGTCCTAGCTATTACATAGGTTTATTTCCTTTTTAATATTATGGAGCAATAGAAATGTTGTTTTGAGGTCCTGTAGCACATTTGATATATTAGGGCACAGGTTTGAACCTGCAATACCCCACTTCTCTGCACTTAGTCTGTGTAAGTTTTTCCATTAGACTCTTTAGAAAGAAAAATGTTGTTTTGAGAATCCTAAGGGATGTTGACTTGAGAAATGGTAGTGAAAATCACATCAATAGCTACTAAACATTGTGTCAGTGATATCTTGTAGCTTTATAGATATATAAACAAACAATAACTTTTATGGATTGCAACTACACCTGAATTTTCTGCGGTAAGAGAATTGATTGAAATTAGACGATTTAGATTTAGATTTAAAGCATGGTACATAAATAAAACACATTATAATCTAATGATTAAAATTAGATGACTGAGATATTTCTGTGGTTCCTATTTCAGTGTATAGAATCCATTTCCCACTAGTCTCTAGGTATCAGGAGATTTTCTTGATAAAATATGTCTAGTGATCTAGTGAAGCTACCTGATAGTAGATAACGTTAAGCTACCTGATAGCAGATAACTAATAAGCTGAAGCTAGTAGATTGAGTGTCTGTTTCACAAGGTCAAACCGCTAGTTTATAACGAATAGTTTATAGCGTATAAGTCTTTATGACAAAAACAAAGTTGCTTGATAACAAGCACTCTCATGAGTTTATAGTGTTTTTTATATGCTACTGCGTTTGAGTTTTTACTCTTAGTGCACTTCCTTATATAGAATATAGAAAATTGAATTGAAAGTGTATTAGAAATTGTGCATTCAAAATTGTATTGAAACTTTGTTGTTTTTAATGCAAAATTTCTATTTTTGATTTCTCGTTAAGGGGACACCATATAGCTTAAAATGTTTCATATTTTCTCATACTTTTACCTTCAATAATAAAAAAGTTTAAAAATTAGTTAGAAATATTTTTTTATTCCATTTTATACTAAACAGTTAATTCAATGTTATTTTTACCAAACATTTTAGTGGTTGAAGAAGAGGAGAGTTCAATTTCATATTATTCACCTTGCTCACAATCTAGTCAAATTTGCTTTAATCTTGGAAGGTAATATTTGGGTTGAGGATTTAATCTTAGTTGATTTAGCTAACTAATGATATTTTCTGTTAAAAAAAAAATATATATCTTTTTTGCATCTTCAATCATTAAAAATCAAGTTTCAACAATACATGCCCCTATTTCCACTTCCAAGTTACATTTATCTTCCTATTGTAATTAAGAGGTATGGGAAATAATCACTTAGAGATCTCTCTATTTCTTGAAGGAAATTAATGACCCTGTCAAACTACCATTTCCCTTTGTTTTGTCCATGCCTTAACATAGCCTCATTTATTGCATGATATAACAATAAAATAGAAAGAGATGAAGGTTTCTGTTGACTTTTCTTTATTTATTTTTTGCATAAAAGGTTATATTTATTTATTCAAATTAAAAGAGTACATCGATTGAAAATAATACACATACGAATTCGTTAAAATCGAAACAGATTGATTGAGTCTCTTTATACTAGATAAAAGTAAATTTGTATATTTGAACAAAATAAACACCGCTTTAAGATGGAAAAACTAAATTTTGTACCTAATTGGTAACATAACATAAAAACGCGAAGAAAAAAAAATTATTTATGTGAAAATCACATATTTAAATAAAATGATAAAAAAAAAGAAACGAAGTGAAAAAATGATTTCGGACCATTATTTTTTACACATACGCCTTATTATATTTCAAGATTGAATTTTAATCTATGAAGTGGTAAAACTAAAATTATTCTGTAAGGGAATGTTTGCAAAAACTTAATTGAATTCATAAATTATGACAAAAAGCACACTTGAGTATTTTATCAAAACAACTTGTGGTAGGTTGTTTTGATAAACTACACCATATAACTTATTAATGTGGCAAGTTGTTTTTAGCTTAAACAAAGTATACCTTCTTTATAAATAAAAAATAAAATGTTTACCTCCATTTCATTTTGTAGAAATCATTTATATATAATCTTTTATGTAAAAAGTGGTTACTTAATGAAAAATTAATTTAGTTGTATATTCATAATACCTCTTACTTTTATTATAAAAAAATAATAATAAAGACCTCGTAATCTACCTTTTTATCTATAGACGAATCTGATAAATTACGTTCAATTTAATAATATTAGTATTTTTCAGTTCTAAGAAAAACTTAAACACAAACTATACTCTTCCTTTGTCACTGCTTCCATACATATCTAGCAATGTATAATAATAATCATCAATAACTTAGTTTAAACTGAACAACATGCCAGAGAAAAAATCAATTGTTCACGCATATATAAATATTTTCGTGTGTATTACGTATCAATAGCATTATCTGTCTCCCTTATGTTGTCACCATTACAAACAAGTCGAAAAAAAAATTGTTTTGACATTTTATTTTTTATTTACATCACTTTTTAACATTTTGATTTTAAAGTTTTTTATGATGGGTCAATGAAACTAATACATTTAACTTGGTCACTATTTTTAGGTGTCAAAACTTGACAGAAATATAACAAGTTGTAAAGGAAGGAAAGTGAAGAAGAAAAAAACCATTGATAATAAGTTAATTCCACACAAAGCTACAATATGCAACTATATAATTTTTTTAATTGAAAAATTATTTTGATGCATTTTTTGGTTAATGATTAGATCATGGCATCTTTTGAAAGCATGTGACGTTTATGATGACTTAAAATGGAGTTAGGATACTCTCCATTTTATATATTATTAAAAGCATAAAATAATATTAAAACAGATAATGAATGAAGTAGATAAAATATAGCTTAATCAAACTATTAAGACCAACTTGCAACAATTATTAAAAACTTCTCTAAGATTAGTTATATATATGAAAACTTATCAAGTCAATCAAATAATAATATATACAATTTATTTTACAACTAATGAATTGATCCAGTACAAATAGAAGTTTGTTTCTATCAATTGAGTTGAACTATTAACAACTATTTTTAAATTTCATTTGTGTGGCACGTCTCTATGAATGCTTAATTTATTTTCAAGAACAAGTAATTAAAATTGAGATTCTATCTAAGATTAGAAGAAAAAAAAAATCTATGATAGTAAATTGTAGGATCGTAACACGAATAATAAGATATTGTTAAATTGAATGATATCTTTATACAGATTTAAAATTTCATACACCGAGAAAATTCATTAATTTGAATAATTTAGAAAATCAAATACAAATTCAATATATGAATTGTTTATTTAAGATTAAATTATCTCTATTTTTTTAAATTTTTTTTATCCATATCTATTTAATTTTGTGATAATTTTTGGATCAAGTGATTAGATTAAACCTTTCTAATAAAAAACTTATATTAGCTAGAGTTTCAATACTTTACCACCTTTGACATTTTTATGTAAAGATAGCGTGTGGATTAAAACTAGTGAATTTGGCATTGTCATATATCATGTGTGACAAAGATGCCTACTAAAGTTAAGAAAACAGAGTTTAATACAATTATGGGCCACTCCACTTTTTGTTCACTACTTAATTTTTCAATATTATAATGACATTATTTTAAAGGAAGAATCAAATTGAGGCACAAAACTTAGTCCAAGAAGATACCAAGAAAACTGACATAAGAGAAGGTAGCTATATATTTAGAGTATAATAATAATAATTATTATTATTATTATTATTATTTGGTAAGTATAATTCAATGGTAGAGTTGCAAGGATATCGATATGCAGAAGTCTGTGTTCGAATATAAATTTTTTCACTTTTTAAAATTTTTTACGTGTAAGTTTAACTACTAGACTATTTGACAAAAAAAAAATTCTAAAAATTATTATGCTATAAAGTTTCAAGTCTTACCAATTAGAATTTATTTATTTATTGCTACACAAATAATAGAATGCTTGAGGGAAAGTTAGAATCATCATGAATCAACTTGGTATTAGCCTTTTGATTCTCTCTATCTTATTCTTCCATGTTGTTAGATCACAAACACAAAACACACCTTCACAAGATGATGGTGTTTCAAATTTCCAACCAAGCCTTGTTGTTGTCATAGGAATCCTAGGTCTAATGTTTGCATTAACATTTGTTCTTCTAATTTTTGCCAAAGTATGTCATATGAACCCTCTTGCTAGCACAAACAATCATCCAACAACACTCATGAGGTCGAGGTCACGATTTTCGGGTATCGACAAAACTGCGATCGAATCGCTTCCTTTTTTTAGATTCTCTTCACTCAAAGGTTCAAAAGAAGGTTTGGAATGTGCAATATGTTTATCAAAATTTGAAGACATTGAAATTCTAAGACTTTTACCAAAATGCAAACATGGTTTTCATATTGATTGTATTGATCATTGGCTTGAGAAACACTCAAGTTGTCCTATTTGTAGACACAAAGTCAACCCGCAAGACGAAACAATCTTCGCGTATTCAAATAGTTTAAGGATGATGATAGAAAACTCGGGACTCGAAGGCGATGAATCGAATATAGAGATCTTTGTTCAAAGAGAGGAAGAAAATCAATATGGTTCATCAAGATTTAGTAGTAGTACTATTGGAAGCAGCTTTAGGAAAATTGGAAAAAGTACTTTTGTTAAGGAAGAAGAATTGCTTATACAAAAAAGTGAGTGTGACAACAATAAGGTTTATCATAAATACAATCATAAGATTACTATATCTGATGTTGTGTTCAAACATAGATGGAGTAATGTGAGTTCTTCCGAT
>NC_021167.2:27768642-27787597 GCF_000331145.2 Cicer arietinum
TTCCGATCTTATGTTTTTGAATTCAGAAATGATTAATTCTACATCAAGTAACATGTTCAAGTTCAACAATATGGAATCATTTACAAGAAATGTTGTAGAAAATGAGAAAATTATGAACATTAAGGAAGAGATGGAGAGGAAAATTTCATTTGAGAGTAAAGTAAATGCTATTAACAAGATTAAATTTAAATCGGTTTTGGATTCCGATGGAAATTTGAGTAGTGAAGTAAATCATGTGAATCGTGGTGAAAAAAGGTCAGTGTCAGAAATCGTCGGAGTATCCAGATTTAGAGATTTTGATACAAAGAAAAGGGTGTTTGAAGATTGTTGTTTGGTTGGAAACAATGTTAAAGAGGAAAGAATGAGGAAGCTTTGGTTTCCAATTGCAAGAAGAACAGCTGAATGGTTTGTGAATAGAGAAAGAAGGTCTCAAGAACAATCTCATAATAACAAAGTGCCATTAGAAAGATGTATAATCTAAGGTTCACTTTTTTGAGGTACATATGTTTGGTTTTATGGTTTTGATCAATTTCTTCCTTTAAAATATAGAAGGTTTTTCTTGCATATAGTATATTGTTAAGGTTGGTACTTTGTCATTCGGACTTCATAAATTCAAATCTTTAAAATATTTTTGTGAAGTAAGGTTCTATATGTTTATTATCATCAGATCTCACTTGGTGAGATACAAAGGTAACAAATTCAAATCTTGAAATAAATATCTCAATTTGAAGTAAGAATGCGTACATCTATCCTTCTCATACTTCATGGTGGAATTTGAAGGTCGCATATTCATATTCATATTCTAAAAACATTATCTCCATTTATCAGGTAAGATTGTGTACATCTATCCTCCTCAGACTCCACGAGGTAGGATCTGGAGGTCACATATTCAAATCCGAAAAATAACTTATCTACTTGTTAGATAAAGTTGCATACATCTATCGTATTAGATCTTGAGTGGTGGAAGCTTTCTTAACTAAAATGCAGTTTTAATATGTAGTTAAAGAAATTATGTACATATTTGTTGTTTTTCTCTAATTCCTTTGTTTTATTAATTCTTATTATTATCTTCATAAAAACTATGTTAGTTTTTTCATGATAGAAAAAGAAAAGAACGTAAACATTTGTAGATTTAAAATGGGATTAATTTTTTTATTTTTCAATTAATCATCGATTTTGTATTGATTTACAACAAGAAGACAGATTAATAATCTTGGTCATACTTTATATATCGTCAATTATATTTGGTTTATTAAAATATAAAATTGTGCATGATTAACAACTGGAATTAGGGAACAAGTGGCTGAAATTCCAACATGGTTCCATAAATTAAGTATGTTGTTTTTATTCTCTCTCTCAACTCTTTTTTAGCCTAAAATAAGGATTGGTAATAATAAAATAATATAAAATGGATGAATCTAAACAGGAATAATCAAATTATTAAAGTCCAATTATTTCAAAACTAATAACTAAAGATTTTAAGAAAAAAATCCAATATTGAGACGCAAAAACAAACAATCAAAACCATAGATTTATTCTAACATTTTTCACGTGCCTCTTAACTCTTGAAGTGATCTAGTTTTCATCCCACATTGTTAAGTACATTTTTTATTTTCTATTTTTTATTTTTTATTTTTTATTTTTATTTGAATACATGTTTACATGTTTTCCTAAATCTATTTTCGACGGCATAAATTATTCCTAAGTAAATTTTTGGACAACACAAAATATATATTTTTTAATGTGTATAAATAGTCTTCAAAGTTGGTTTTTGGCCTAGCCAGTGGTGCTATATGGTACGACTAACTAAATAAACAAAATGCACGAACACTTGTAATAGTTTTTTATTCTTTTTTTTTTAATTTTTAATTTTTTTTATATCTTTTTAAAAATCTGTTTTAATCTCACATGAAAGTTTATTTAAAATCTTTGTTAACATTAAAATATTTAAATGTTATATTTTACATATCAATATATATTAAATAAAAAATGATTTTTGTAGCAAAATAATTTTAAAAAAATCTGAAACAAACACCATTTAAACCCTAAAAAATAATTTTTAGTTTCAAAGAATATATTTTTTTTTCTTAAAAAAAATGAACCCATTATTACCTCTCAAACAAATATGGAACGACTACTAATCGCTTAATTGAACGACTATCAAATATAGAATCACTGTCAAATATGAAACGACTACCGAATATGGAATGACGACTGAGTGATTGTCTAATTGATATAATTTAAAATAAAAAATCATATTATTACTAAATAATAATAAAAAGTAACATTAATAAATAATAAAAAATATATTGGTCAGTCTGTCATGTCTAATATGTTTTTTTATAAGCATACCTATTTAAATAACGTTAAAATTTTAAGGAGAATTTTATCATTAATATAGTTTTATTTAACTCAAGAATAGAAGTCTTCAGATTCAAACGTATCAAAATAAAAACAACAAATCGAACAAAATCGTTTTTATGAATTTTAGTACTTTTATTATTATTATTATTAAATATTGCATAGATCTATAGTTTGTTAAAAAAAATTTAATTTACTATTTCATATGTTTCAAACATAATTGATTAATTTGATTATGCAATATTAATGTTTAAAATATTATATGTTATATTGTTTCACTTTGTTACTTTAATGCAACTTTATAATATTAGTATCAAAATAATTTTGTATAATTATAATTGGATTAATCAAAAATTGATTCAATTTAAACCATATTAATTTGGATTGAATAAATGTACAATAATTATTTTATAGAGACTAAATTTAGATGAAAAATATTTTGTAAAATTATACTTTTGATCATTTAAATTATTTTTAAGTTTTAATTTGATCTCTTAAGTTTTTCCTACTATTTTGATCCTTGTAGCTACAAATATTAGACAACTTGATCTTCTGTATAAGTGTTATGTTTTGAGTATGTTATATGTTTTCTATATTTTTCTTCTTTCTAAGTTAGGTGTCAAATTAAATTATAAGGTTAGTCCAATATTTATTGAGATCTAAATCAAATTTTAAATAAAATTTAGAAAGAAAAAAAGATAGAGGCATATTTAATGCTATTAGTATTATGTCAATTGATATCTGTTGCAATGTAATAATTCTTAATTTTTTAGACTTGAATATATCTGTGAAAGTAAGTATTTTGATAGTCAAATTTTTTATTTTTGAGATTGATTCTCTCTAATCATAAAATTATAAGGTAAACATATAAACCATTTGGTAGACTCAAATAAAAATTTGATAAAAATGACTAAACTATACAACGCTCATTACTTAACAGACTAAAATATAATATAAAAAAATTGAAAATAAAAGTTTATAACATTTGTTATTAATTTAAGATACTAAAATAAAATAGAAAAACTTAAAAGATCAAAAACAAAACTTTTTAAAGGATAAAAAATATAATTAACCAAAATATTTTATATAGAAACTTAAGTTCATTTTTTAATTGCGATAAAATGTATTCATAAACTTGTTGTATTTTTTTTTATATAATCTGTTTTAGCTTTTGAGGTAAAAAAGTAACCTATTTTAAAGTTATAATAGTTAAACCTATAATTTGATTTTATCTCTAAAATTAATTATAATTTAAAAATATTTTTCACACTAAGATTTATTATTAACTTAATTTATACTTTCAAACTTAAACTATTTAACTATTTTTCACACTAAGATTTATTATTAAAAATGTATCCAAACTTAAACTATTTTACTTTCAATATATTTTAAACTAAAATCAATTAATTGAAATCCAAAATCAATTTTTGCAACGGCAGAGAACCAAACGTGCTTCTCATCTCCACTGAACAGAGCCGCTATCTGCCGCCACCACCACCACCACCACCGTCTTCTCTCCCTTTCTATTCGAACACGATTTCAGATTTCTTGAATTTGTGGTATTTGCCTAATTGTTCTGTTCATTTCTTTTGTTGTAATTTATTGAGTGATTTATATGCATAAAATTCCAGGATTGATTAAACTGCGACTATACTCTTTTAATTATTCAATTGGATTTTAACTGTAATTGTATCTATATATATTGTCAAACAATAAACTGAATATAATAATTGTGTTGTAATTCAACTTGTTAATTGTTATTATGTGATATGCATTGATGTGCATCAATTGTAGTTTATTTTTTGCATCTTTAGTTGCAATTTGTTACTTAGCTTATGAATTATATATGTTGAATTTTTATATAGAGTACATTTGCGGACCAAGACACTCGGTTTTCGAACAAGTAAGCGGAGCTAAGTTTGCACAGGAATTGGAGAATTGGAGCATCTGGTTTGTTTCCTTGATTATTTTTTGGTTTCCCATAGGTTCTCTTCATTGGAAGTAATCCTATTCGAGGCGTATCATGCCCTAAATGTGGATACCTCTCTCAGCGAGGATTCGAATCTAGACTCATCATGTTGTGGGAGTGGGAGTCTAGCCCCTTCTGCTAGATTCAACTCCTGATTGGTTTCCTTGATTAAGTCAGATCAAATTTGTTTTTTCTAGGGTTTAGGGTTTATGACTGTTTTTGTTATTTGGAAATATGAGCACCATTCCCCTCCTCTATAGCATGAACACCAATTTATCAAAAGCATTGCAGCCACAATACCATTTTCTCACAACCTCTATAAAAATGATAACAACACAAACTCACTCTCTTCAAATTCCCATCTACAAAAGAAAAAACAACAATACAGATTTAATCACTCTCTCCATTTTCCTCTGGTCCTCCAAACACCGTCATCACCACTCACCTGATTTCGATCGAATCATCCCTGTCCTTCATCGCCTCACTTACCGTTACAAAACCCCCCAAACCATTCTCTCAAACTTAAAATCTATTGGTTCTTTAAATTTTCCGAAGAATAACATAAACCCTAACCCTTTCTTACTCTTCTTGAGAATTATTCATCGTGCAGGTAATCACAACATGCTCATTGACACTTTTGACCACATGGTACAATCTCATGGTTTTGTTCCAGATACTTTTGCTTGTAATTTACTTATGGATTCTCTATTTAGAACTTCGCGATCCCAAATTGCTTTTTCCGTTTTCAAACACACGAATTCCCCTAATTTCTTCACTTTCAACATTGCAATTTTCCATCTTTCCAATTTAAATTACTTCACTGATGTTGTAAATGTTCTTAGACAAATGTTGAGGACGGGTTATTATCCTAATGTTGTTACATTTAACGCAATTTTGAATTCGTTTTGTAAAGTGAATGCGTTGTCCCAAGCTTATCAGCTTTTGGGTCTCATGGTTGGTTTAGGGATTGAATTGTCTGTCAATGTTTGGACTGTAATTATTCATACGTGCTGTAAATTGCGTAGACTCAATGTTGCTATTGATTTGTTCTACAACATGATTCGAACCGGTTGTTCTCCTAGTGTTGTCACATATACTGCTTTAATTAAGGCGTTTATGGAATCCAACATGGTGAATGATGCGTTGCATTTGTTGAATGACATGCTTTCTGATGGTTTGGTTCCTGATTTAGTTCTTTATAATGTGTTAATTGATTGTCTTTCGAAGGTTGGAAGGTATGAGGATGCAATTCAAGCTTTTCTATGCTTGTCAGAACAAAAAAACATTAAGCCTGATTCTTGTACCTTTACTTCATTGCTATCTACAATCTGTCTGTCTAGACGGTTTTGTCTCTTACCCAAAATAGTTCAAGTTTGCAGACATATGGATAGTGATTTAGTGTTCTGCAATGCTCTTTTAAGCTCTTATGTTAAGGCTGGGTGTCCTTCTCGTGCTCTTGGGCTCTATAAGCATATGATTGATGAAGGTTTAAAGCCAGATAAATATAGTGTTGTTGGGCTACTAAGTGCACTTTGTGCTAAGAAAAGAATTAATGAAGCAGTTAATGTGTATCGTGGTGTTGTTATGAAGGCTGATGCTCACATCCATACTGTGATAACAACTGAGCTTATAAAGACTGGTAAATATCACATGGCTGCTGGTCTTTTTAGATTAGCAGCAATCAAGAAATATCCGCTTGACAGTGTAGCATTTGCTGTTGTCATCAGTGCACTTCTTAGAAGTGGACAGACTCTAGAGGCCAAAGTATTGTACGACCAGATGAAGGATAATGGTCTGGAGCCTAATGCTCAGATATTTAATATGATGCTTTTCTGTTGGTGTAAAGAAAAAGATCTTCAAATGATTAAACAGTTGCTGAAAGAGATGATTGATTCAAGGATAGAGCTGAGTGACAGAAATTTCTTCAACTTGTGTAAATTTCCATGTAGTTTGTATTTCTTGGCTGAGATGAGAGATTTGGGCTTATTATCTGCCAAGATATTGCACTCCTTAAGCTTTGACAGGCATGCTGAAAGTGTAAAAGAAAAATATAAATATTGTGCTGAAGTTGATAAAGAATGGAACCAAGTTCTGGATTCATCCAGTTCTGAAGATATGTCTGATGTAGCTGTGTCAGTTTGTTGAGTTCTTATGGTCAATACTATGGTGTGGCAACCTTCAGATTGAAGGGTTCATTCAATTCCTATATCATGAAACTCGGCAATCTATCCACAAACTGGTACTACTTACCATGTCTTATATTCTTCTTGTATCCAGTGTTTCTACCCCTTATTATTTGTCCTTGATTTTGATCTGCTTTTTGCAAGATTGCACAAATTGGTTTAGTGGTGACTGATTTCAAGGACATATTTGATCGAACTCTAGAGTTGATTGTACATATCATGGTAACTTTGATAGTATGTATTTATAATTGTTTACATCACTTCGTTTAACAGCAAGCCTCAAAATTTGAAGTTTGTTTCACATCATGGACTGATGTTCTTCTATGCTTATTTATGTTAATCAGGTCTCTCTATGAGGAAGGAACGATCTTATCCCATGAGTGTTTGCCTGCTTTTTGTTTAATCCAGCATGCCAACAACTTGCTGCTTACATGCTGTCGTGACCTCTTGTAGATTGTTTGCATTCAATACAGGATGGGGAAAGGTGTATTATTGTTTGAATGGAGACTATCGCCTTTCACTACATTTTCCGATGTTTGTGCAAACAATGACTGAATTTTTTACAGTTTTTTTTTTTTTCTCTTCATTTTCATATTTCCATCATCTGTATCAGACTGCTTCTGTGTCACACTGCTCCTAGATGGCATCACAAGACTTTCTATATTGTCTTCTTCATTGGCATCTTACACTTGCAGGTAGAGTCCTTATTTGTTTGCAATAAATAATAAATTATCTTCTATCTATTTAAGAAAACTGGTTCCTGTCGACATACGTGGCAGTCAGGATAGATTGATACCATATTGTCTAATTTGCAGATAGGATAGATTGATGCTCTCTGGACAGTCATTTTTTGTCTGTATTTCTGGATTCATTTGCAGACCTTCGCTCATTTGGGTGGTTCATGTCCAACGTAAACTTCTTTTCTGCACAAAACACTTCTTGTGTTTTCAAATTTTCGGGCAGCAAGGGAAGCCTGTTTTCTTCATTTTTGACAGTTCATGTTCTGATGGAATCAATGTTACAGTAGGAGCATCTGTCTAATGGTATTTATATTTAGGAAATAACAAGTGACAGAATTATGTAATGGAAATTAGTGCATATTAGGAGGCTTACATTAGAATAAAACAAAGTTAATTTTCTGGCAAGCTTGACATTTGTCAGTTTATTAGGGTGGTTATCTATTTTAATCTTGCTATTAGTAGTAATCTTTCTATATTTGTTTGTTAATTATTTTATTTCTTAATTATAAATTTTTAATTGTTTTTTTAGAGTTCAAAATATCGAAGTTCAAGCCACTTCAAGTTCAAGCATCGAAGCAACTCTTTTCATTCCACTAGGCGTTTGCCGGAGGTAGAGAAAAGAACATCGCTTGCCGTCGGAGAGCCACTCTCTCTTCACTGATACTATATTTTTTTGGGGTTTTCATTTTGGTTTAGTAGTTCAAATCCTCAGGTGAGTATTTCATTTGTTTGTATCATTTGAATATTGATTTTCTTTATTATTTCTCTTAGTATTGCATTTGTGTGCCATAAATAGCACATTTATTTGTTCTACAATGCATATTTTTTTTCTTTATGACAATATTTCCTTCTTTTAATTTGTTAATTATTTTTTCCAGTTTTGCAGGTTTTTTGTGTGGTGAAAATCAGTTGGTTACTCTTGGTTTCAAATTTAATTTTTTTTTTCCTGTCAGTTTGTAAACCTGTGTGTTTAAAAGCGTTTTAGTTTGCTTTGTGATTATTCTATATTGGACATGCTTTTGTTCTTAACTATGTGTTTCTGTGTATATTAAACTGTAATGATGTTTCTTTGTTTATTTGCAATAAGTTATGCAGGTTGACCCTTGAAGCTTCTTTATTCTTTTAAATGGTTTTGAATTGATTATGTTTCTATAATTCAATTTACATAGCATTTGAGTATATGTAAAAATTAATAGGACAAAATTAGATATTAGATGTATAGGAAAATTACATTGCAGTGATATCAAAAAGGAGAAAAACATCTTAATCAGTTTGCCTTAGAGAATACAATGAAAAATCTTCATTTGAACAGACAAAGCTGCTCTTGCAACGTTACCTATTTACAATCAAGATGATCACTACGTTTTGTTATATTAGAATATTGAATCATTTATATTGTACAATGTGCAATTTTTTATCCAAAGATATAATGTGCATTTTAGAGGTTGGTTATAGTATAGATAAATGATCAAAACTTGTGAGGGATCTAAAAATTTGTCACAATTTTACCAATCAATATTTATATTCCCTAATAATATTACTATAACTTTCGTAATCTTACATATAAGAACAGAGAAGTAGTAATATTTAGTGTTTGTAATAATGTTAGAATTCGAATGATTAATGAGTTTCGGTATATCATATGCTCTCCCTCCAATACTTTCTCTATTATTAGGTATAATTCACGAGTCCTACTAAATTAGAAGGTTTTGTTTTTAAAATGGCAACAACAATTCATAACCAAGACAATGTTGAAGGATATTTTTATAGAAATTAAAAACAAAAATTAATAATCTTATAGAGATGAAAAATATATTTAATCAAAAGTTACAGAAGAACAAAATCGATATTACATTATGCATAGGTGTAAATATGGACAAATTTGTCCATGACATAAAAAATTATAAATTGCTTGACTGTCAATTGAACATAAAAACAAATTCAATCATGAACATATACTATATACTATTTACAGAAAAGAGGAACTACAAAAAAAAAATTCATACAAAATGAAAGAGGTGAAGAGATATAGAACATATTAAACCTACCCTACCCATTCAGCAACTAAAAGATTGATCTAGGGAGGATATTCCAGGTCCATTGCTCTCTTTGCATTTTATGGTCAATTGCATTCTTGGACTGCAATTTATCCATATAATTTGATGTTGTCAAATAGCAGTCATAACGGCACTATAGCGTTATAGTATAACAGAATTTGAACAAATCGTTGATATACATCAATACACTATTAAGTACATAGTCAAATAGCTGTTATATCGACGGTATAGCACTGTAGCATAGAGGATTTTGAATAAACCACTATTTTCTATACTGCTCATTCTTCTACCAATCCTCAAGCCATTCAGGCACATTAAGTTCTTCTACCTCATGTAATGGAGACCCTATAGAAGCGGTATAATCCTCGGAATGAGCTTCCAAGTACTGTGTTATGCGAGAAATAATTTCGGTAGGAACAGGGAAAGTGTGATGTCTAATTCCTTCCCAATCAATACCATTAAACCATGAGTGACTTTTGACAGAATCAGAACCTTGGCTACCAACTCTAGTATTTTCTTCTGCCTCAAGTAACTGAACAAATCAAATAAAGAGTTAATAATACATAGATATTCTCATATTATGCATGCACCAAACCAAGCGGTGGAATTCAAATGGTTAATGAACTTCAGTTAAAATCGATTTAAACAAAAGAAGCTGAGTTTGAACTCTAACTAGAACAACTTTTGACCAGACTTTACTTGCCTCCTGGTCAAAACTTTGAATTACCAAGTCCCCTTTACTTTGGAACCGGTTGACTAAGGCCAAAAAATATATTATGCATGCACCATATATATATATATATATATAAAGCATGAAAACCACTCATGCTGTTCAAGAGAAAGAGGCTTATTTCATGCCATATACCTTGGAGATGAGATCAACAGCTTCAGGGCTAAAAGTGTCTGGAAGATTTAGTTTCCTTTTCGCAATTTTGGCGACTGTATCAAGTTCATTTTCCCTCCATGATCCAAATGGCATTTCGCCCCGTATCATAAAATATACTAAAACTCCCAATGCCCACCTGCATTATTATCAATAAAGCATGTCAGCATATTGTGAAGGAACATAGGACCACAACTGTATATGCTTTGTATTCTAGAGATCAAGAGTATAACAAAGTAATCTATGTTAAATACCGTACACTCCAATTTGATTTAATGCTTGTAAGGTGAAATTGCAACAAATTGCTTACAGTTTCAAATGTATTGACACTCAGTAAATGAAATAATAATACTGCAAAGAATCAATGATTTTATACGAATTTTTACTATACCAGTCGGCAGGGAAACCATGGCCTTTTCCCAAAACAATCTCTGGAGCGAGCGAATCTGCCATCCCACAAATTGTGAATGTTCTCTCGTCAGATAGCTTCTTTCCAAATCTGAAGTCCACCAACTACAAACAGCAACACACATTTTAAGAATAATCAATAACATGATAAAATATGAATCATTCATTATATATTGATATCTCTTTTCTCGTGTTAGAATACTATAAGAGCCAAGACATAAAATGTGTTTATAAATGGGAGCATCTATCACCTTACAAGCCAGTTTTGTAAGAGTTGAGTTAGGCGCAATCCAAATTTTAATATCGTATTAAAACTTATTCAAAATCTATCGGGCCACCTGCTATCAGGTCAGCCACTATCGGGACCACTCTGATCACACTCTAGATGTCCGGTCCTGAGCGTGAGAGAGGTGAGATAAAGCCTGAAAATATGTTTATATAAGTGATAACAGTCCCCACCTTACAAGCCAGTTTTGTAATGATTAAGTTAGGACCAACTCAAATTCTAATAAGCTTTTGGTCAAAAATATATTGGTTGATAGTTAGAGTCAAATAAACATCAGTGTTGTCGAATCACATGGAGGAACAGCATGGAGTAAATTATCCAAAATTCCCTTGGGGTATTTTGGTGGCATTATTATTTAAATATTTTGCTTATATAGTATGACGCTTATGTTTCTGTAACTTTGATGTTCCCTCCCCCTTATTAAAATCAGGGCACTGCCCTGATTGCATTTTTATTAGAGTTTATGAAGTATGATGCTTTATAAAAAGTTTGATATGCTAAAATATGTTTAAACATCTTCATTATTCTTGATACTAAGTTATTCTATTTGTATTATTTATACTATGCACATTTTATTGTTTTCAACTTGTCCGTCATGCTTCAAATTGTTTGCCGCAACACCATCAGTTTAATAACCCTGACAGACATGAACATGATGAATAAATTAAATAAAACTTTCCAAACCTGTATCTGTCCTGATTGATCCAACATCAAAACATCAGGTGAGACACCTCTATACAGAACACCATTCTGCAATTAAAATACGAAATACAAGGAGTAGGAAAAGTTAGAGAATCTTAGCCACTAGCCAAAAACGAAACAAAATAAATTTTGATGCAAGACCTTGTGCAAGTCTTCTAAGGCAGTAACAACAGAAGCAGCACAAAATCGGGCTGCTGATTCGCTCAAAGGACTTGAAAGTATGGAAGACAAAGGGCAGGCAAGGCGTGTATTTAGCAGTATTCCAGCATATCTGCGGTCGGCAAAGGTGCATAAAACTTGTGGTACACAAGCTGAAGAGCTCACACCCTTAATCAAATCTCTCTCTTTCAAGACTTGTGATTCCTTTCCTAGCCTTTTCACTTTTGGCTTGGAAAATTTCTGCAAAGTAAGCACATTTTCTGCAAGAAAATTATTTCATCCAACAAACTGGTTAGAAAAAAAAACCCAACGTATATTATTTTTTATTACCAACTGATATAAAAAATAATTGAAGGACTAAATTTGATTAAACCCGTTATTTGTAGGATTAAGCATTCATTAATCAAAACCTAAGCGAGAAATTGGTAAAATATGTATCTACCTGAGTCTCTTAAATTTGCAAGTCCAATCTCAGAGCAATCAGTGGAATATACTGTCATTCTCCACTCCTATCCCAAGAAAAAAGGTCCATAAGCTAATTTGTGGATCTCAACCCAATGAATCAGAAAGCAACAAAATACACTTACCAAATCTGAGAGCTGGACTTTATCAAGCGATGAGAATTCAAAATTTCCGGTCGATTCCTTCGAATTATCACTCAACCTATTGTCAAATTGATGACAACAACAATAGCATATAAGAAAATAATCGGAAACCACAAAGCTATTGTCTGATACATGCACATATTAAGACATACTTGTTATCTTCCTGAGAAATCTTTTGTAAGGAGCCAATAACTGATTCAAATTTGTCCTTTGTTAGTAAAGCACATACAACATCATCCACAGCAACAGCGGTTATGGAACCAATGTGTTCGTCAAGAAGGGCCCATTCACCAAAATAGCTTCCCTCGGGCTTCTCTATTGACAGTTCTGTTCTGCTCGGTAAATCGTCATCCTCATTTTCGATGTCAGACTTGAGGCTGTAGGTATTTGGACTTGTCAATAAAGTGGTGTCAAACGTTATTTTTACACGTCCCTTCTGGATAATGTACAATGCAAGGACTTCATTCTGAAAAAACATACTGAAGAAATTGAAGAAAAGAACCGAGAATAAATGCACAAAAGGGAACTCGAGAAGGAAAAACTTACTTTATCAATTATTGTCTGTCCACTTGAGAAGGAAACTTTGGAAAGGGAGTCAGAAATCTGACTCAGTTGTAAAATCGACAATTTTGAGAGGAGATCTACGGACCGAAGTAACTTCAACGATGACAAATTAGAGAATTCTGACATTAAAATCCCTCGAAAATCTTCTCGCTTTAAAGTCCAAAGTGTTCCTTCTGTTACGGCACGCACAGAAGCTTGGAGTGGTTTGTTGTACCTGTAATGCCATATTTCAAGCAGAGAAAAGTTACAAATTTACTAGGAAAAAACTATAGCACCTATTAAAAATAAAAATAAAAATTATTTCAATTTAGTAGAAGGACCACAAAAGAAGGGGTAAACAACCATTTTGGTCCCTATATGTGTGAGTTGCTGTTAGTCTTTGAATGTATCAAAATTACAAAAATATACTTAAATGTGTCTTTTGTTAGTCATTTTGGTTCTCGAATATGTCTTTAGTTAATCAGTTTAATCCTCATATATGTTTTTCGTTAGTCAATTGAGTCCTTAAAATTACTAACAAAAGATATATTTGGGATATATTTGGAATTTCGATACATTCAATAACTATAATGAAAGTGCCAAATACATTCAGGGACTAAAACGGCTGTTTACTCAGAAGAAGTGGTAGAGTGACTGACATCAGAGCAAGTTCCCCAAAGCACGACAGTTTTTCGGCTGTGTAGCGCTGCAAAACTCTAGGTACCTCCCCATCCTTTTCTTCCTGTCATTTTGATAAACATGGAACTACAATTGTAACACATCTCGTAAAAACAAACAAAACTCTAGAAATGCGTTAGGTACAAACAGCATTCACTAGACGCCCTAGACTTTAAAAACCCGATTTCATCTTGACTATACCAAGGGGAATACCCAATTATAAGAGCAGGTTCGGAATTTAAAAATACAAAAAAACTTGAATATATGTATTTGTATCCGTTCCATTAAGTTCTCAAATCAAATAATGACATGCAGATACATTTTTTGTAACATTAAATGGCCTTTAAGAACATGCTATTGAATTTAAAAAAAAAATTGTCATCGCTCCATTACTTGATGGCAAGGATATAAGAAACTTCACCTAAGTTTTTTACTTAAAATAACACAGGTGGTTTTTAAAAGAGGTCACATCTAGGGGCTAACAATATCACAAATGAAAATTTTTCTGACTTGGAAACTGATAAATATTTAGAAGATTTTTGGAAGCCTGTAGGTTTGACAGACCTTGATTTTGTCTTTGTGGCAAGGATAATTTTCAAAATTTTCCTAAATCGATAGCTGTTGAACCATCACAAAGATGAATGAAATCAATACTGCAATCAAGTGACAAATTTTATAAACCTGAGTCGCCAAGACCTCAAATTCTCCGTTGCCAACAACATAAAAACAATCACTTTCTCCGCCCTGCAAAATATAAGTTTTGTCACACTTGTACACTTATAAATACTAATAAAGCCAAAGTAAAGAAAAAAATTATTAAGATCTAGTGCATGTTCAATTCAAGAGTAATAAACTCCATTTTCGGCAAGAAGAATCTACAAAAACTGAAGAAAAATGGCACTCTGCGGCTACATATTTTCATGCTTCAACTAGAGAGAACTGACCTGTTTGACTATAATATCCCCAGGTTGGACTTCAACTCTTTGCATGCAATCCAATAAAACATGACACTGAGAATCGGTAAGCTTTCGGAAGAGAAAATGATCATGCAATGCCTTCTCTATGTGTGCCTGTGGCATACAAAGATGAAGAAGCACCATCAAGGTTTGCGGTTTCATGAACTTAGTAACAAGAGAAAATAAATCTATGAATTTATACCAACACGCCAACGTTGTTATCAATGTCAATAAACAAAATGAAAAGCATAGGAGCTAACTTAATTGTAGAGACATAAAATAAATTGGGATTTACTTCTTCCTCCCACGTCTTTCTGTGAGCTGAAGGTGGAGGAACCCAAACTTGTCCATTCTCAAGGGAGTTTTCAATTGCTCGGAGGCGAGCCCTTGACAACTCCTGTCTTACACGATGATTCCTAGCATTCCAGCCAAATGTGGAAGGAGATTCTGAACCTGTCAGCTCTACGACTTGAGGGATAGTGGTTCGTATAACATCGCTATAACTTGCTGAATGAGCGACAACGGGCTGATTAAAAAAAAAACTAGATTAGTTACTAACAACAAACAAAAGAGAAAAGAATACTCGAGGAAACTATATAGGTGAGAAGAAGCGGGAGAAAAGAAAAAACAGCATACTTCATTTAGCCCATTTATATGCACAATGATGACTGTAATATCATCTGTACGAGTCTCATACTGTAGCCAAAGTCGATAAGATTCTGCCACTATCGCAGCACAAGCATCGCGTGGATCTTTGAATTTCGCAACCTGAAAGCAGGACGGCAAATTAAGAGGCAATATATTTGCCTTAATTGAATGATAAACAAAATCTAGGTTCACATATGCTTTAAATCAAATTTACAGAAATTAGTGTTTTGCAGCCAAAATCATCACAATTTTAATAATATGGATCTCGGCATTAAGTTTCGGATCATTCTTTACACGCCTCAATTATTAGTCTTATTGAGAGCAATGAATTCAGACACAAAATTGTAAACAATTAAGTCACATTAACCCGTGATTAGTAGATTGCAAAATTGAAAAATTGCAATAATAAAATAATAAATTTCCAATGCTTATTAGGGAAATTTCAC
The DNA here is from genome assembly GCF_000331145.2 of Cicer arietinum. Classification (NCBI taxonomy): domain Eukaryota; kingdom Viridiplantae; phylum Streptophyta; class Magnoliopsida; order Fabales; family Fabaceae; genus Cicer; species Cicer arietinum. The sequence continues at coordinate 27,784,267 of NC_021167.2, forward strand.
TTGCATTATTAACTTAATAACCATTTGACCTTTAACAAACTCGTTCTGATTCCAAACATGCACTTAATAACCATTCAAACAACTTTCTTTTTTCAGCAAACCCAAAAGCAAAATTTCAATCATATAAAGAGTAAAAAGCAAGACATATTTGAAGAGGCACAGTAACTAATATCAAAGATGCCAGTTCCTGATTAGTATTACCAGCAAAATGTGATAATTTAGTGCATATTTAGATTGACCGTAAGTTTGACAAAATCACAATGTGTCACCGTGAATTTGACACACAAAAAAAACTAAAGTTTGGAACATTAACCAACTCATCGCGATCTCAAACATACACTCAATAACCATGCAAACAACTTACTTTTTTCAGCAAACCCCAAAAGCAAAATTTCAATCATATAAAGAGTAAAAAGCAAGACATATTTGAAGAGGCACAGTAACTAATATCAAAGATGGCAGTTCCTGATTAGTATTACTATGATAATTTAGTGCATATTTAGATTGATGGTAAATTTGAGAAAATCACAATGTGTCACCGTGATTTTGACAACAACAAAAAAAACTATACTTTGGAACATCAAACATACACTCAATAACCATTCAAACAACTTACTTTTTTCAGCAAACCCCAAAAGCAAATTTCAATCATATAAAGAGTAAAAAGCAAGACATATTTTCTCATGCATGATGAACTTAAAGTAAGAGAGAGACAAATTAAGAAAGTTGTGCCTTTACCATTTCAACCACAGTTTGGCTAGAAAGAAACTCAAAAACACCATCACTAGCAATAACAAAAAATGGATTATTATGTGTGAGTTCAAAAACAACAATCTCAGGATTAGCAACAACACCAATAGTCTCAGCAATAGAATCACCAATACTCCTTGTAAAAGCAGTACCAGGATACATCCCATTTGGGACCCACAACCTAGGTGGATCACCATCATCACCTTCTTCATCACTACCCCAACATTGAACATCAGGATTCTTTAACCCTTCAATTTGATCCAAAGTAAGAACCCTAGCACCACAAACTTTCCCTCTTTCAAACTCATCAACCCTAAATGGTGTCTGATCAACAGACAAATCAACAGCCAAAACACCACCATCTTTTCCTCTTTTCTCGGCTATAACCGCCCTCGAATCACCACAATTCGCTACATAAACAGTTTTCCCTCTAACCAAAACAGTTATAGCAGTTGTTCCACTCATACTATCATCTAAAACATCACCATGTAACATCGAATTCGTCGCTAAAAAAGCCGAATGACAAGCCTCTACAGCATCAACACCAAACCTAGAATTCCTCAATAGATTCTCACAAAGCTTCCTCTTAACAAACTGCGAACATTGCGCTCCAAATTCACCATGACCATCAAAAACACCGAAAAAATGATCATTAGGATCAGTTCCAAATGGCGTATGAATACAAAAACTATCTTGATTCGCTTTATCAAGTGCATCAGGGTAATAACCACGTTGAGAAAGATAAGAATACCGCAATTCATACTCATTTGAAGGAATTTTCACTATTCTTGAACCATCTGGTGGAAGAAACTGAGATGAAACCCTAGCTAATCTACGAATTCCAGCTTCTGAATCTCTTGTTGAGTTTAATTGATTAAATTGATCACCAATTTCCATTTGGTGAAGTTCTGATGAAGAATTTGTTGATAAATTGTTGATTTCGTGAAATTGTTGCGATGAAATTTGGTCACCATTGATGCTTGAACCTTTGCAAGTTTCACCGATGCAAACACGTGAATAAATGCAACCCATTCAGAAATAAATAAATAAATTAACCAACTTCAATAATATTCAGATTATAGAATTTGCATTAATTTGTTTCTGAATTTGATGTTTGAAGTGTGAGTTAGTTAAAAGAGAAGTGTGTGTGTGTCAGAGTGTGTGTGTGTTTTTGGATTGATGAATTGAAGTGAATTATTGAGAATTTTTGGATGAGGATGAACCACAAATTTGTTTGAAATAAATTATGAGTTTTTTACATGGGAATTAATGATGAGTAAATGAAATATTTATTGTAATAGTAATAATATGATCATGATGTTGAAGATGAGGTTTTTTTTTGTCAATATCCTTTTTTTGAAAAAAAAACACAAAAATATAATAATAAATATTAAAAATTATATATATATATATATATATATATATATTTAATGTTTTAGAAGTTGTTTACTTTGTAAAAATGTAAACGAAGTTTATATGATAGGATGAATATTATTTTTTGAATTCGAATTTGAGAGTTTTTGATATTGTATTTGTGAGTTTTTGATAATATTTATGATTTCGTTTATATACTTAAAAACAATACTAGTAAGTGAAAATGTATACATAGAAATAATAAAAATAATTTTTTAAATTATTATTTTTAAAAATATAGATGATGGTTTATTTTAATTTTTTAATATTTTTTATTAATGAATAAAATTAATAAAGCAATTAAAAAATAAAAATAAAAAAAGTTTACACAAAATATTTACTTAGAGGTTATTTACTTTTATTCTTTTCAATGCAAATTTTGTATTTTTATTTCTTAATTAACAAGTGTGTTAAAGACACTTAAAAATATATGATTTGTTTGGAGAAAAAAATATGGTTAAACTATTTTTATATCTATTTATAAACTATTTTTATAAGAGAAAAAAGAACATTCATATAAATTAATTTTATATTAACATTCAATAAAAATATTTGACATTTTTAAAAAAATATTTATAAAATATATGATATAGTAAGATGATTGACAGATATTAAACGATGATGTAAAATTATTTTATATCATGTATATACAATTATTTTATTTATTATTTATTTTTCCTCAATTTTGAGCACACGTTTGTATTTTAAATAGTATATGTGAATCTAATGTCAAAATCACATTGCTCTATACAAAAAAGGAAAGAAAAAATATAGAGAATTGTATAATGAGAGTAGCAACATTGGAAAAGAGGCAAGAAAAGTGGTGATGAAAGGTGGTGGTAGAGGTTAAATCATTTTAGTGTTATTTTTGTGTGTTTTGCGTATTATTTATATTAAATTTAAATATAAATAATTAAATTTTTACGTTGATTATAAATATGATAAATGTTAGATATATAAGAGAGTTATTTATATATTTATGAATTAAAAAAATATGCAAATATAATGTTAAATTTCTTTTTTATGATAAATATTTAATTTGTTGTCTCTAGAGTCTTTTAGACTTTCTAATAATTCTTTAAATCGAATATGACTATAATAGATGACAAATATTTTTCTTAAAACATTTAATAATATTATATTTTAGAAACTGAATTTGAACTATAGA
>NC_021167.2:27787607-27879246 GCF_000331145.2 Cicer arietinum
GATTAAAATAATTTTATTTGAGTCTTGTTGGATTATGTTATTAGTGAACAGTGAGAAGAGAAAATGAATGAGTGATTGTGTTGTGTGGAGACGTATCAATGCATGTGTGGTAAGGTCAGAGTCACAGCTTTATCTGATTTGAAGTGTGGTGTCCAATGTATCTTCACAACTTTACAAAATAGTTTTTCTCCCTTTAAAATAATTAAAAATTTAAGGCATGTTTAGAACTTCAAATTTACTTTTCAAACAAACAAAAGTTATATTCTTTTTATAATTGTCATATTTATTTTACATTAAGTGTGAATATATAAATTTAATATTAATTAAAAAATATATATTTAGTATTATATAAATAAAAATATTCATAATTTATTATCTTAAAATTTTGAATAAAAATATAATTCTCAATTCATTTATATAATTACTCTTAATTAAATATAATAATCTCTCACACCCTACATGTGAATGGTTTGATAGCTTAAGTGATTTAAACTAAGGATGACAGAATTGGAGTCGGTAGAGTTAAACTAAAGTATCAATGTTTAAACTTTGATGAATAAAAAGTATATTAATATATTAACATTCGGGGCTTGTTTACTTTAGGCAAATGTTTTTTGTTTTTATTTTTAAAATATGTATTTATTTTAATTTATTGATAAAAATATAAGTTTAAATGTATTTTTTAGTCTTTTATTTTTTTCAATTTTAAGTTATTGTTCCTCTTTTTTCTAAATCTAACTTTTTTATATAAAAAAATTATATTAATTAAAGAAAATTGAAAATTAAGAATAATAACTTTCGACATCATATATAATAAATCAATCTAACAACAAAAAAATGTACACATAACTGTGATGAAGTTGAGCTAAGAAATGAACACATCTATTTGTTTCTCTCATATAATAATTAAGGGAATAGGTCTAATTCATTTGATACAATATAAAAATAATCTATTTGAGGAGGATAGACAAAGGAGTAAACTTAGGATAATTTTTCTTGGTCATGGAGAGGAGGACCAATGAGTCAGTTTAAAAAATAACATTATAAATACCTTTATCACGAGTTAATAAAACACCAATGCAAAAAGTCCACATTTCATAAAATAAAGAGTTGTTGGATACCCCTTTGCAGTAGAAACCACATATGAACTTATGATTATGGTCTTGAATGATTCCAACAAGCCGATGAGCCAACAATACGAGTGTAAGCACCATAAATGTTAATCTTCATAACTCCCACAGTGAGCTTAATCCATGTTTTTTAATTAGGGTTAATCAAGTTCTACTTTAAAACCTTACTCGTGATCAAAGAGTTATGAATAAAATCACCTTAGTTATAAATGTAATGCCACAAATCACTACATATCTTTGTATTTTGAGAGAAAACTAAAGAGTTTCAATATTTTTAGAGTTCATTAACCGTCATACCAATGAATATTTTTCATGCACAAGGTATGTTTCCAATATCGTTGCGAGTAAGACTCCATTAAAGTCAAGCATAAGTACCCAATGGTAGCCATGTGGAAAAATCTGGAGAAGTGTCGATTTGAGGCTTCAAAGATCGAATTTTCTCACAAATTGACTAAGACAAAATTTGTTGCAGTTTAATTCAATTCCAATATGTACCATTGGTGTAACTCGATACAGAAAACTCATATTCTCTAGGTGGAATGGCAAGAAGTATTGAGTCGGCAAGCTTGCCACAACCTGGTATCTAGTGATCATTTAAAAAATTTGTAGAATTATCACAAATAACCATCGCACATCACTTTCGGTATTAGATCACACTTTGCAAATATTTCTCAAAGTATTAGAAGCAACGTTGAGTCGTTGGATAAGAAGAGTGCTCATAATACCACAATTATACTTCGCTTCGGCTAGTTGAACCCAAAAGACGTCTTTGTTCTAAACCAATTGCCAAACAAGTTTAGTCATATATGCCTGGTTAGGGACTTTGATATTCTTGAAGCCAAGTCTACCTTCCTACTTTGGTTTGCAAATTGTTTCTCAAAAGATCAAATGACATATTCTATGTCCAGTTGTACTACCTCAAATGAAGTTGCGACATAATCTTTCAGTTTCGTCACAAATAGAACTAAGAATTGACATAGTTTGTATCACATAAGCAAGAATGCTAGATAGAGATGATTGAGCAAGAGTAATTCTACTTGGAAATAAAAGAGAGGTAGCTTTCTAATTTATGGGTTTAGATCCTAGTCTACCCAAGATAAAGAAGAATAAATCTTTTGAGAGTCGTCGATTGATCAAAGGAACACCAAAGTATGCTCTAAAATTTGCAGCTAGGTCAATTCTCATACTTTGACTTAAAGAAAATGATTCCGTAATTGACATATGTTTAGAGAAAAATAACTTGTATTTTTTATACGACATAAGTATGCTCAAAATGAATTTAATGAGTTGAATTTGTTATATATTAGCCTGAGCCACCAAAACAATATCATCAACAAATAATATGTGTGAGAGGTAGGGTCCCCCACCCTTACCAAAATGAAGGTTTCCATTAGTCGTTTGTAACTGGATCTTTAATTTGTGGCTCAATCTCTACAGAGTCAGCACAAATAGATAATGGGAGATATGACCCATTTGTCTAAGCCCTCTAAAAGTACCAAGAAAATTAGTTTAAGCACCATTTCAATTGATAATTATAGATTCAAGGGCAAAACAATGTTGAATAATATTATTTAGTATCAAAGACAATCATAACATGTCAACGGATTCCATGATAAATTGTCATTCAAGTTTATCATAGATTTTTTTGAGATAAAGCTTGAGAGTCATAATAAATCTAGTTTTTTAATCCTCTTATTTTTAAATTTGTTGGATTATTTTGGTCCCCTCCAATTCCCGTATTAATAATGTGACACTTATGTGAGAGGCATCAAAGCCGGTTTTTAGAATTTGAGTGTCCTAGACGAATCAAGAAAATATTACCTCAATAAATGATAGTTTTAGTGCATCAAGGCCATTTGTGACTTGTGAGTCTTAATATATACATATAAGAGATAAAAAAAAAATAAAAAAATAATAATAATAATAATAATAATAATAATAAGAGTGCTCAATTATCCATATTTAAATTATAGTTTTAGTGCCCCAATTAAACTTTTAAACTTCTAAAATTATGGATACAATCATTTAATTTTATTCTTCAATTTATTAAATCACATGTATTTATTTAATACGAAGTATTTATAATTTTTTGAATAACTCTTGTATATTATTTAAATAATATAAATTTTTATTTTAATATTTATATATGATACTCAATTATAAAATATATTTTTAGTGCCATTCGAAAGTTGGGGTCCTAAACGGTCACGCCATCTCAACTTTGTCCATGGCCACTCTAACAACGTAACATGGTTAAAATATTTGTCATGTCACTAAAAAATATTACAAGTTAATCATAAATTAATTTAATCATAAATTAAAATATTTGTCATGTCACTAAAAATATTTGTTATGGTTAAAATATTATTTTTAATCATAAATTAATATTAATATAAGACTTTTGAAATGAATTATTGTGATTGAGAAAACATAAAATGATTATCAGATACATTTTTAAATAATAAAAAAAACAACTATTTTTTATTTTATTTTTTTTCATAAATATAAACAAGTGTTTAACTTCAAGAGAATTTCTTATTTTTTAAAGTAAATTTAACATAAATTTTAAAAATAAAAAATAATAAATATTTTCATAAAATAAATATATTATTTTCTTTCCAAAAAAAAAATTGTAATCTTTTGTGATATTTGCAAACCATGGGCTACAATTCAAATGTATTAATTTCACAATCCAAAGTACTATATCTCAATCATTAAATTAATGAGCAATCAAGTTGCATTTGAAGATAATTTTATGGAGTCTCACATCATTTCTTAAATATCTGCATCATTCTTCTGGGACCATGGATCTATTGATTCATATTAGCATTGATGGTTGAAATTCATTATTCAAAAAGTATAAAGGTCATCCACATTTATTTAGTACACCCTTTAAATTCATTTTGTACAGTCCTTAATTGTTGGTCCCTAGCTATCTTTCTGCTCAAATCCACTAGACCAGTTCCATTCTTCCAAAAATTAATAATGTTCATCCATCTACCTATTTCTTTTGAAATAATTTAAAAGAGAAAAAAAGAATACATAATTCATTAAAAAAATCAATTTTAAAAATTTGAAGAAAATATAGATTATGAATCATAATTATTATAACTAACGTTTGAATTTAATTATGAATTGTATGTCAAAAATCACACAAATATATGATTGTGATGCATTGAGTGAAACTTTTTAGTGTTTGAGAGTATAGGAAATCTAAATTCAAGATACATCTTACTCTTCTAATAAATAATCTATATATATCTTCAATAAGTTAATAAGGATAAATGATATTGTAATATACTATCGTTTTATAATAATTGTCACATTCACAAGAAAAATTTATTCAAAAAGAGTTGTTATTTTTTATTTTTAATATAATATTAATTATTTTTTAATATTTATATCATTTAGTTAATATTATGTACATTATTCTTAAGTTTACATATTTAGGATAATGAAAATCAATCAATGATTAAAATATTAATTTAATAAAACTTTTATTATTTTTATTTCATTTATCAATTTTTTTTATAATTTATGTGAAGTTGTCAATTGCGATAAATATTAATATCTTTTAATTATTTAATTGAAAGTTCAATTGCATTTACATATAAAAAAAAAATAATTAGTGCTTTTATGTATTCAACTCTTTAAAAATCAAAACAGTTATATTTTTAATATAAAATTTATACTTTTTAATACTATATCAAGTGCCTAAAAACACTTAACATAACAAAAAATATATATACTCCTATGTCAAAAGAGATTATCTCTTAAATGATTTTTACTTATGGCAATGAATTATTCACAATTTTTTTATGTCAAATGCATTTTCAATTAAAACAAATGCATTTCCTAATTCTTAAATTTAAAAAAAAAAATCATATTTATGCATGTCTATATCTTGGGTTTTTGTTTATTTATTTAAAAAGTAATAACTTAAATGCATATTTATGTAGTTATGGGAAAGAAGGTATGTCCATTAAATTAAGAGTAGATGCAGCAACTAGCATGACATTTTGACCTGCCTACCCTTCTTTGCCTTTTCAATTTCATCCATTCATTTACCAAAATGTCACATCAACTTTAGACAAACCTCATAGTCACAAACCCCCCATTACATTAATTAGGCACCGTCACTCATTAATTAACTCATAATAAACCTTGCCATTTTATGGCTTTCTCCATCCCATGTTTAACCATCAAAACCTTAGCCTAAGTGAGGTATAAGAATTTTTTATCTTTGAGTCTTTTATATTCAGTGATTTTATATCTGTCATATTTTTTTATCAATTATTTTCTTTTATCTAAATAATTTTTATATTTAATTTTAATTATTAATTTATTTTAAAATATATTAGAGTCACTAAAATAATCTATTAAAGATAGATAATTTATTTTCCTTAAGTGAGTATTTAGTTTGAATTTTAAAGTTTAAAATAATTTAAATTCAATCTTAAGTTTAGCGTCCGACTATAATGCTTACTACGAATACAACATACATTATTTTTAAATAAGATAAAGTATATTTACGATCAATAAAAAATATAATGTTTTTTATATAATTTAACTAAAAAAATTAAATTACTTAATTTATTATACAAAATTTATACAGAAAATTTAAAAAGACTATAGTTCAAAGAAATATTTTAGAAAAATTAAAAAATTTATATTACAAATATATTTAGTCCTTAACTTTATATATTTTTTATTTATGAAATATTTTATTCCACTCGAATAATTTGAGAAGAATTTGACTAATTTTTGTTGTTATTTTATTTGTATATTAAATTGATAGCCTAATATACAAATAAATTCTACATCTTTACTCATATTTTTATGTCATACGATAATAATAATAAAAATAATTTACATATTATATAAGTGTGAAGGATAACAACATACTAGGACATCCTACGCTTTAGGGTGTTTTTTTTACCACTATCCAATAAATACAAGTCTAATTGTCATTCCAAGTTTCACATTTGTTTACTAAAAATAATATTTGAATCAACAATAAATTTAATTTGTAATATTTTATGACTATATTCTTGTGATTAATGAATATAAACCTTTTTCCAATCCCCTCTAAGAATGTCTGTTGATCATTAATCTAACACAAGTTATAATAATATTTTATAAAAAAAACAACCAAAATGAAAAACAATCAACCATGTAAAATAATATCAAAGACGCTATTTTTTTGTCTCAGTCTTTTGATTTCTAAGGAAAATAAATTTTAGAAATCAAGAATTTGATTATAAAATCTAGAAAAGAAAAGAATTCAATTAAGAAATAAATAACGTGTAACTAGTAGTTTTTTAGATAATATTCAATCTCCGAGTAATATAGAAATGCTATTATAACCTATAAATATATACAAAGTTATTGATTTAATCGAGCTTGTACATTAAAAAAAATATTTATAGCATTATACATAGAAAAGAAGTTTCATATTGAAAAAAATATTTATATATATATAAATAAGTGATTAAATTACATTCATATAGTTATACTAATAGCCACATTCATTCATTCAATAAAATTGTATTTGAATAACATTTTTTTAAAATTAAATATTAGATAAAAACTATATAGATCATTTGAATAATATATTATCATATAGATCATATTTATAAATTTTGACATTAATCGATAATCATTTACTATATCATCAAGATGGATCAAAACTAATTATATATATATATATATATATATTTACATTATTGACGTTGATCTTAACGCATCGTAATGTCATAGAAAATAATTATCCATTATGTCAAAAATTATAAATATAATCTATATGGTATTAACTTTCAATTTATCGATCGATTTAAAAAAATATTTATCTAATATGATATTCAAATGAGTGTAACTCTTAATGTAATTTAATATATGCTGATACATTTATTTATATATATATATATATATAGAGAGAGAGAGAGAGAGAGAAAAAATAGGACAAAGACTAGGGTAAGAGATTGAGAAGACCAATGGATAAGAAATTGCATTTTATATGGGATGGATAAACATTTTAAGGCAATGAATTAGTCAAAAAAAATACATTATTATTTTTCCCAATGCTACACTTAGGCCTTCTTTCTTGTACTTGAGTGGCTTCCACAAAAGAATTGCTAATAGCCTTTCAATGTCATTTGCTAAATCAAGGAAATGTTTAGGGAATAAAAAAAATTAAAACAGCAAGTAGCACTTAGTATTAACTTTGTCATATGCTACATTCATGATTTTTGTTTTTTTTACTATATTTTGAATCCTTATGAGAGTTGGTACTTATGACTTTTCTCTTTATCCACTTTGAATTTAAAAAAAAAAAATAAGATAACGAAGTTTTCTCTTATGTTAATAATCCCTTAAGATAGTGATTATCACTTGAATTGATTCTTTAGGCACATAAAAAAGTTAGGAAAAAAATATGGCTGGTGGAGGTTTCACAGATGGTGGGTCCCTCAAGAGGGCTCATCTTTATCAACATAAGATTACTGGATATCTCATATTTTCTTGCATTATTGGAGCTCTTGGTGGGGCTTTATTTGGCTATGATCTTGGAGTTTCAGGTAAGTTCAACTTAATTGTAATCACTTTTTTAAAATTTTGACTTTGGCATTTATAAGTGTAGGGTGTCATTTTCAAAGAAAATGTGTGAAGTTATATATAACCTTCATAGTTTGTTATGCACCTTTTTCCCTTTCATGTGAATCCCTTAGGGCAATTTTGTGCAATAAAGTAACTTTTCTTTTGCTTTTACTCAAACTATGATTTGATACTCAAATAAGTTAACATGATTTTGTTAGAGTGCAGTAAACCAAAAATGTTATGGAGAAACCAGATTGATCTGAATAAACCAGATTGTTCTTGTTATTGATAATGTGTGTAATTCAAGTAAAGTGTTAGTTGTTTGTGATAGCTAACTAACTAATTGAGTTAGTTAGTTAGAGGACAGTTAGAATGAACTATGTATAAATAACACATTTCATTCATTCAATAAACAAGTTCTACAACTCAGATGCTATTCTACTTTTGTATTTTCTTGTACTTGAAGCAATAGCTTGAAAGCTAACAGATTTTACTATGGACGGTAGTCTAAAAAGATTGCTTGATAATCACAGGTGGAGTTACTTCCATGGACGATTTCCTCAAAGAATTCTTCCCGCACGTGTACGAAAAAAAGCATGCCAATACTTCAGAAACAGATTATTGTAAATATGATGATCAAATGTTGACACTCTTTACTTCATCACTCTACTTTGCTGCTCTTGTGTCCACATTTGGTGCTTCAAGTCTAACAAAATACAAAGGCAGAAAAGCTAGTATCTTAGCTGGTTCTGTAAGTTTCTTTATAGGAGCTGTTCTTAATGCTAGTGCTAAAAATGTTGCAATGTTGATCATTGGGAGAATCCTTCTTGGCATTGGAATTGGATTTGGAAACCAAGTAAGTTTAATTTGAGTTAACAACTAATTATACATTAGTGACAATATAAACAAATTTCTCACATGTTAATCAGCTCAATTTGTTACAGATTATAAAAGTGATTTTAATTACATTGCATGATTCTAATTATGGTGCAGGCTGTTCCTTTATATCTGTCAGAAATGGCTCCTGCAAAAATCAGAGGAGCAGTGAATCAACTCTTCCAACTAACAACATGTTTAGGAATTTTGATTGCAAACCTTGTGAACTATGGTACTGAGAAACTTCATCCTTGGGGATGGAGATTATCCCTTGGTTTAGCTACTGTTCCTGCAACATTCATGTTCATTGGAGGTTGTTATTGTCCCGAAACACCGAACAGTCTCGTCGAACAAGGCCGAATCGACGAAGGTAGATTAGTGTTAGAAAAAATAAGAGGCACAAGGAATGTTGATGCTGAATTTGATGATCTTGTTGAGGCTAGTAGAGAAGCAAAATCTATCAAGAATCCATTTCAGAATCTGCTTTTGAGAAAGAATAGACCTCAGTTCATAATTGGTGCTTTGGCTATTCCAGCATTTCAGCAACTAACTGGAAACAATTCCATTCTGTTCTATGCTCCTGTCATTTTCCAAACAATAGGGTTTGGTTCTAGTGCAGCTCTATATTCATCTGTTATTACAAGTGTAGCACTTGTTGTTGCCACACTCATCTCAATGGCTTTGGTTGATAAGTATGGTAGAAGAGCTTTCTTTATAGAAGCTGGTATTGAAATGACATTGTGCATGGTAATTTCATCATCTTCTACATATACTATTATTGAGCTACTTTGAACAACATTTTCTAAAATCTAGTAAACATCCCGATCTATTTGGATAAACAGTTTAATTAATAGTTTATAACATATAAGTGTTATGTATAAAGTATAACTATTTTCATAAGCTACTATGAAGAGTTTATTGATCTAAGTTGAAATAGCTTATGACATGTAGCTTATGAACATGTCGTAAGCTATTTCTATAGATTCTCTCAGACAAACTCACAAGTACTTATACCAGTTGATAAACTCAAATAAGCCAACTTGCAAATTCTCTCAGTAGACTCACAAATGATTTCCACTGCAAGAACTCGCGTTTGGGCTACCACTCCAATTAGTAGCTTCTCAAATTCACGGTGAAATCTGTTTTGAAATGCGAGTTTGACTGTTCAAACTTGGTTCCAAACACACACTTAAACTCATATGTAGTTTTTATAACTCACTAACACTAATGAAATGAAAAATATAACACTTCATTTTGTTGCTAATTTGAGGGTTATTTTGTTTTGTTTTGGTGAAATATGCAGATTGCTACAGCTATAATTTTGGCAGTTGAATTTGGAAAAGGAAAACAACTGTCATTGGGAGCTGGTATCTTTCTAGTTATATTGATTTTCTTATTTGTTATGGCATATGGAAGATCTTGGGGTCCTTTAGGGTGGTTAGTTCCCAGTGAACTCTTTCCATTAGAGATTAGATCAGCTGCACAAAGTGTTGTGGTATGTGTCAACATGATCTTCACAGCTCTTGTAGCACAATTCTTCCTTTTATCACTCTGCCACCTAAAGTATGGAATTTTCTTGTTGTTTGCTGCATTGGTTACCCTTATGAGCTGTTTTGTCTACTACTTCTTGCCAGAAACTAAGCAAGTTCCAATTGAAGAGATTTATCATCTGTTTGAGAATCACTGGTTTTGGAAGATAATAGTGAGAAAAGAAAACAATGAGGAGGCTGTCACACATGTATAAGCCAATATCTCAGAATCTTTTTCATTCTGATTTCATATAGAAGAATTTTGTTCCAACATCATTTAGAAAATCTAGAAGCATAGCAGTAAAGTAGATATTAGTTTGGAGATGTTTAGAAGAATTTATTTGAATTCAATAACATAAATTTTAATACAATTTTAAGCTATAAGCTTAGCAATAAGGTAGATTAGTTTTTGACAATGTTTTCAATTATTTTTTGACAAAAGCTTAAATCAATATTTCTATGAGAATTTACAAATGAATTTATATATTAGTCTATAAATTGCATAATTCTAGACTTGAACTCAAATCACGAGGGTGAACTAAAAGTTCAACCGTTTGTGTCACATGAAGTTGACTTGAATCAGTATTTAAATACAATAAGCATAACATTCAAAAACTATTTTCAATTTATTTCAATAAACATTTCAAAAGTTTGAATAAGCACTTAATATAGATGATAACATACATCTCCCGGTTATATTTTGCAACTTGACAATCTATCTTTATAAATGCTTAATAAAAATGAATTTCTGGAAATTATGTGACATTTTTATTGCTTCTAGAAATGCACTAATTTTTAACTACAAAAGTCTCTTACTTCCTACTTAACATGTAAAATAAACACAAATTTTAAAAAATGAAAATAGAAAATGTTTTCAAAAAGTAAGTAGGCTTATAGGATGTCAGATGCAACATTTTTGAAAGAAAAATTTGTCTATTCTACGAAAAGTCTTCCTTTAAAGACCAAAATTTCACACATTTTCTGCTATTTCCCACCAATTATATAAGCATAAGATCTTTTCTTGTGTGATTTTCGATAGACAAATATTCGTTAATATGTTACATTAGTAGCTAAAATTCAAAGTCTAGACCTACTTCTCAAGCTTCTTCATTGTGTCAGCTCAATCACTTAGCTACGCCAACACAAAATCTTTAATAAACAATATAACTACAATATAATTTTGAACAAGATCAGTTTTAAGTCTTAAGGTATTTGGTGTCTTAGGCGAATTTTAAAAATAAAATCTCGTGTTCATTATATTTTTCCTTGTACAAACATTAACAATTTATTCATTATAATCAAAATTCTTTAAAAAAAAATTATTTGCAAATCACGATTTCAAAATCAATCTCAAATAAAAAAGAAAAATCAAATCACAATTTTTTTAAAAAAATCCCTTCTCCTTCACAAAATAGGCACGCACCATTTTGGAATTTGTGTTGTGTGCAAGTTGATCTCACGTGGAAGATGTAAATAGATACATGCATATGCCATCTTGTTTTGTTTAATTAAAATGTTTATTGATTTATCTTTAATGAGTTTTATTAATTACAAAAATATTTTTGATAGATTATATTAAAAATAACACAAATTCAATGTCGTTAAACTTAAAAAAGAATAAATTAATAGCATAAAATAGAAAAATATTTACAAACATGATAAAATAAATAACCAAAATATCAAACTTATGTTCAAATATTTATAGTATTGGTGATCAATTCATTTTTTTATAAGCTAATGACCACACCATTAATTGAATCTATAGTTAATCAAAATTAATATATTAATCTAACAAAAAAATACTAAAACAAAACAAAAAAAGTTAAACAACGTCGCACTAAAACGATGAAATAACCATGCAAATAAATGATTAAAAAAAACCTCAAAATCATATGGATCCTTAATGAGTTTTGATGACATTTAAATGGACCAAACTAGTTATATTTAATGCATGTGCAAAATAAAACTACTTAAGTCAATTTCTTTTTTTATTTATTTAAATAGGCCCACTAATTATATCTAATGCATGTGCATTTAAATGGACCAATCACTTGTCTTTCAATTTCCGTCGTGTTATCGAAACTTCACCATACAAAACTTTATCACACATTGCTCTAGACATGAGTCAAATGCTGCCAAAATTTTCTTGGCCAGGCGACGGCCTCTCCCGTTGGGCCAACGACTCGTGTTTGCAACACATCTTCGCAATTTCCTTGTGGACAAGGAGTGACAGAGGTCTATGCTGAGCAAGAAAGGAATATATTAACACAGTTGTGAGATCCTCAACAAGGTTATCACTATGGAGACATAAATGGTAATATTTTTCTCTCCTTTAGTTAAAATTTTACCTTCATTAACATTGATAAAATCATTACGTGTCATCATTCAATAATATTCATGAAATCATTACATGTCATCGTGACTGCTTTTTGTAAAAGACTGTCAACTTCTTTTTGTATTCCACCACCACCAAGGAAGAAGTTATGGGAATGGTTGTCTGAACAATACAATGCTGCTGTTTGAACACGTGGGTAAAGGTTAAGCAACTCGTTTACTTCTTTTCCGTGAAATAGTCATATAGTTTTTTTTAGAGTACGATACAATTCATACATTTTCACAAATCACACAATTAATACATTTTACCAGTTATACAATTTTCACAATTCACACGATTCAATAAAATAAAATATATCCATTTTATAATTTTCATCTTTGTCAAAAAGTTTCTTGAAAAAATGTATAGAGCTTGTTGTATAATTTTCATCTTTGTCAAAAAATTTCTTGAAAAAATGTAAAAAAGAAATTTGAAAAAATGTATAAACTTTATAATTTTCATCTTTTTTAAAAAAATTTCTTGAAATTTTTTTATTTTATGTATATATAGAGGTTGTTGTATTAATTATATTATATTTTAGTAGTATAAATTATAAGAGAGAGTACAAAGCAAATATAAGATTATTACATATAAGTGGAGATGAGAGAGGTGCAAATTACTGAAAACCAGTTAGAAGAATATTTTAATAATTTATGACTTATTTTCATAATATACCGTTAATTATTATATATAATATATATATATATATATATATATAATATATATATATATATATATATATATATAATAAAAAAAATATAGGAATGTCGTGGCTCCTGTCTCCCAAAAAGATTGCCCTGTTTCTTTTATTGATTCAAGATGGCTGGCCACATTTTCGCCGGACAATTTTCAACAATGAGTAAAAGTACAAGCATGGTTAAGAAACTCGTTAGTCTCCCATGCAATTTGGTGTTTTTGGCACGCTGACTGAAGAGACACACTGATTCCATTTTATTTTGTTGTTGTAATGTATAGCTAATACTCTGTTTTTCTTGTACAAACTTCTCTAGGAAGATTGTCTACGATATCCCTACAAGAGAAAATTAAATAGAAGTTTTATTGTACGGAAAGTAGAATTATATATAATAATTAGAATTTTATGAGACAAAAACAAAAACACTAATTTTAAATTGGTTGTAGAAAAGTAATTCATTCTATAATTGATTACATATATTAAAAGCTGTATAAAATGTAATTTCTTAATTCACATACCTGATATCTCAGTCGTAAGAAAATCATCATCAAATGTCTTGTTACATGGACCTGTAGATCCTTCGGGTGCTTCATGACAACTGAAGCACCGTTAAGGTTACATGGACCTTAGTCATTAATAAAGATTACGTCTTGTTTTTGAAAACCAAAATACTTTTGTAAACATTCCTTAAAAAGTTCTGTTGATCTAATGCATCCATGCAACAGTGGATAAGTGTTAACCTGTAGTTGAGTGCCATTGAAGGAAGTAACGAAAGAGAGATAGAAAGAAATGGAGGAGAGACAGAAAGAAATGAAAGAGAGATGGAAAGAAAAAATATATATTTTGACAAAAAAATGAAAAACCTATTAGTACTCCATGTTTTTTAACACATTAATATTTTTTTAAAGTTTATATTCATGTTAGAATCCAACATGACATTATGTAGGTGATTTTACAATTAAAATTTATTAGATACTATAGCTTAGAAATTATACAAATAGGATTCAATAAATTTTACGGTGAAAGAGATCATAAACAATATAATAGGTATACCACAATATAATGTTAGAATATAATTAATGCTTAAATTTGAAGATAAAATTAAGAATATAATATAATTAATGCATGAAAGTTGTGTTAGGAAAGTATTGTAACTTAATTTTGTCCAAAAAAAATAAAACTATTAGAGTCAATTTTCTTTCTTTTTTTAAAAAAGAATTATTTAATCCATACCTATAATAAAGGAGACATAGAGATTTAGTGTACTTTATTTTTTCTATTAAAAATATTTTTATACTTTTTTAACTCAAGAAGAAAAAAAAGAGCAAAAGACAAAAGAGAGATGAATGTTGATGCTGAATTTGATGATCTTGCTGAGGCTAGTAGAGAAGCAAAATCTATCAAGAATCCATTTCAGAATCTGCTTTTGAGAAAGAATAGACCTCAGTTCATAATTGGTGCTTTGGCTATTCCAGCATTTCAGCAACTAACGGGAAACAATTCCATTCTGTTCTATGCTCCTGTCATTTTCCAAACAATAGGGTTTGGTTCTGGTGCAGCTCTATATTTATCTGTTATTACAAGTGTAGCACTTGTTGTTGCCACACTCATCTCAATGGCTTTGGTTGACAAGTATGGTAGAAGAGCTTTCTTTATAGAAGCTGGTATTGAAATGACACTGTGCATGGTAATTTCATCATCTTCTACCTGTACTATTATTGAGCTACTTTGAATAACATTTTCTAAAATCTAGTAAACATCCCAATCTATTTGGATAAACAGTTTAATTAATAGTTTATAACATATAAGTGTTATGTATAAACTATTACTATTTTCATAAGCTATCGTGAAAAGTTTTGATCTATGTTAAAATAGCTTATGACATGTAGTTTATGGACATGTCATTAGCTATTTCTATAGATTCTCTCAAACAGTCTCGCAACCAATAGATAAACTCAAATAAATTAACTCGAAAATTCTCTCAGGAAATTCAACTAAGATATTTGGTGTCTTAGGCGAATTTTAAAAATAAAACCTCGTGATCATTATATTTTTCCTTGCACAAACATTAACAATTTATTCATTATAATCAAAATTCTTTAAAAAAAATGATTTGCAAATCACGATTTCAAAATCAATCTCAAATAAAAGAGAAAAATCAAGTCACAATTTTTAAAAAAAATCTCTTCTCCTCCTTCACAAAATAGGCACGCACGATTTTTGAATTTGTGTTGTGTGCAAGTTGATCTCATGTGGAAGATGTAAATAGATACATGCATATGCCGTCTTGTTTTGTTTAATTAAGATGTTTATTGATTTATCTTTAATGAGTTTTACTAATTACAAAAATATTTTTGATAGATTATATTAAAAATAACACAAATTCAATGTCGTTAAACTTAAAAAGAAACAAATTCATAACATAAAATAGAAAAATATTTACAAACATGATAAAATAAGTAACCAAAATATCAAACTTATGTTTGAATTTGTAATATTGGTGATCAAGTCATTTTTTTAAAAGCTGATGACCAAACCATTGATTGAATCTATAATTAATCAAAATTAAAATAAGACAAAAAATTAAACTTATTAAATCGATGAAATAACGCTGCAAATAAATGATTAAAAAAAACCTCAAAATCATATAGTTCTTTAATGAGTTTTGATGACATGTCTAACCACCATACTGCCACTCATTCATTATTTAACTATAATTAGTTTACATGTCCATGTCATTGATTTCAGTTATGTAATAAAGACAACCACACTATTTAGGTTATGAACCAATTAGCTTAACAATGACATGAAAGAGCAATTAATTAATAAATGCTTGCAAAACCACACATATCTACTTTGGTTGATGCTTACACTTGCATACTACAAATACACTTCATAGATAGACATTGTATACTAAATTACTTTCTTTCCACCTCAAATATAAGTAAGAATAAAATTAAAAAATTAATATATTTAATTTAAAGTTTTTATCATATTATAATTATATTTGAAATTAAACGGAGTACATTTTTATCTTATTTTAAAAGTTAAAATAATTTTATAAAATAATTTAATTTAAAATCAATTTTTATCATGATTGTGTAAAAACAACAATTTTTATTATGGTCAAATTAAGTAGATATTTTACTGAGAACACAGTGGTACAAATGTAATTATCTGCATTAAAAGGGTCATATTTTATGTTCAACGGAAAAGCTATGAAATATAAGCAAGATCACAGGTCAATCAATGTCCTTCATTGTGTTTTTCTTTGAATTTAATTTTAGGGCAAAACATGTTTTATAATTTTATTCATTTTTCTGCATTTAATGATTAAAGGGTTATTGTTGTTTGGTTCCATTGCTACGTTGAACTCACTGTAGCTAGTACATATTTTTTCTTCTTCAAAATATGGTAATGTCTCTGCATTCATTGACTTGGATTAAGCTTAGTTTGTTGAAATTTGATTTTTTTTTTTTTTCATTTGCATGTGTAATTATTTTATCTTTACTTTCATGTTTTGGTTTAAGATTTTCAAGTCAATGTAATGATGATTGATGAGTGTTTTTATTTAGTTTGAAGTAATGATTTGGATTTTGTATTTTGTTTGTTTGTTGTAGATGGTAAATACAATTTGAAACTCACACACATGACTGAGTTCGAACTCGAGACAAGATGTTCAGTCTAATAATATCGGCATTTGTCAGTTGAGCTAGACTTTATAGATGATTTGAGTTTTGTGTGAAATGGGTAGATTGTATTATGTGAGATTTAAACAGCTATTAATTTTTGCTGTTTTTGTTGCTATTTTAGTTGTTTTTCAATTTTATTGGAAAACATTTTCTCTGTTGGATGATTCTAGATTCATTGGAAACAATGTTGCTTTTGACCCTTATTCATTAGAACATGATTTTGATGATTATGAGAAAGAAGAACAAGGTTTGGATTTGGACTATGAATTTGAATATGATGAGGGAAGAAATTCAAGAAATGAAGAAACCCTTAAAAGTAAGGGTTTTGAAGTGGAAAATCATGAAAAGGAATCACAAGAGATTCCTTCAAATGGAAGTGGAATGCAAAGTATGAAAATTTCTGTGTCTATGTTGAATGATAAATCATTGAAAGGTTCTTCGACCGAATCGACCCGATTGAGTAAGTTGATATGGCCAACTTCATTAACACAATTGAACTCTAAGTTGCTTCACAGTTTTAATGATTCTTCAA
This sequence comes from Cicer arietinum, assembly GCF_000331145.2. NCBI lineage: Eukaryota > Viridiplantae > Streptophyta > Magnoliopsida > Fabales > Fabaceae > Cicer > Cicer arietinum. Next base: position 27,805,029 of record NC_021167.2, read on the forward strand.
TGGTATGTAGTTGTTCAATTTTTGTTGTTTCAATTGAACCATTTGGAATATGTATCGACTCCTAATTTTTCGCATATTATGTATCGATGACAGAGGCCGAAATGGTCTTCGCGACGTGACCGTGAACTCTTATCTGCAAAATTGGAGATTGAAAATGCAAATGTAATATCAAAATCTTCAGGACTTTATGCACCGGTTTATCGAGATGTTTCCAAGTTTTCAAGGTACACTTAACATTTGTTCAATTTTGTTAGATGTATAGTACTGCATTGTAAATTATTCTTTTTTCATTCTTATAATCTCGTTTATCTGAGTTGCAAGTTTTTCTGTATTTTCTTGTTTAGTATGTTACTATGAATGATTTGGCTCAATTTTGGAAATTTATAAAATGAATTTCAAGAAGTCATTTGTCATTTAATCCTATAGATATAAATATGAACAATGTCAACTTGATTTCCACCTATACAAGCAAATTATGAAGCACAAACACTTCATGATGTGGCGTGCCTCAGTGTCTTACACGCATTGGTGAGCATCACTCGTATGACACATGTCCGACAATTTAAACAAGTATCTCAAACAAACTTTTTTCTATGCTTCGACAAGCCTTAGACACATCTACGGAGGTTAACAATGTATCGGAGATGATCAATGAGAGGATTAAAGACATCAAATTGATTACATCATTTTTAGCATTTTAGTAGTAGATGGATGAATGAAGGTGTGAAAGACAATTATAGAATTTGGGTGTCAGGATCCCTTGTTTTTGACATTATCAGTATCGAGGTGTCCGTGTCTGGGTCTTTAGATCCCAAACTTTTCTATTAATCAGTTCATATGTTTGTGTTCTTTTCAATAGATAATTGAACTTTATTTGTACATTTGTTCTTCAGGAGTTATGAACTGATGGAGCAGAAGCTCAAAGTTTATATCTATAGAGAAGGAGAAAAACCAATATTTCATCAACCAAAGATGAGAGGAATATATGCCTCAGAAGGGTGGTTTATGAAACTAATGGAAGGAAATAAAAGATTCATTGTGAAGGATCCGAAAAAAGCTCATTTATTTTACCTTCCTTTCGGTTCACAAATGCTAAGGGCCAATCTTTCTGACAAGAAGAAAATGGAGCAATACCTTGAGAGATATGTGAATTTAATCGCGGGAAGATATCGTTTCTGGAACCGAACTGGAGGATCAGACCATTTTCTTGTCGCCTGTCATGATTGGGTGCGCTTCCGATGCATCACTTTGATTACTATTTGTACAGCATAATGTTGATAAGGCATGTCTGGTGACACGATACATGTGATTCATGTTCCTGCAAGAGAGCACAATGTTTACTTATTTTGAATATGACCAATACAATTATATAGTATACTAGTAGTTGATTTATGAGCTGACCAAAACAAGTAAACATTGTGTGCTCTTGCACGAACCTGAATCACATGTGTTTATGTCGTGTCAGACACCAGACACAGACACATCTTTGATCAAGAGTTTAAGAGCTACAAAATCATAACATCATTTGCAATATTAACACAATGCAATTCACAAAATTGCAGGCCTCTCGAATCACAAGTCAACCGATGAAAAGCTGTATTAGGTCTCTTTGCAATGCTAATGTTGCTAGAGGTTTTCAAATAGGCAAGGACACTACTCTACCTGTTACATACATACATTCAGTGATGAATCCACTAAGAAAAGTTGCAGGTAAACCTCCTTCAGAAAGGACTATCCTAGCCTTTTTCGCAGGAAGCATGCATGGTTACCTCCGTCCAATCCTACTAAAACATTGGGAGGAGAAAGAACCTGACATGAAAATTTTCGGTCCTATGGCACGTGACGCGGAAGGTAAAAGAATTTATATGGAGTACATGACTAGTAGCAAATATTGCATATGTGCTAGAGGTTATGAAGTTCATACACCAAGAATTGTTGAGGCGATATTTTCCGAGTGTGTTCCGGTTATCTTATCGGATAATTATGTGCCTCCTTTTTTTGAGGTGTTGAATTGGGAAGAATTTTCGGTATTTGTTCGTGAACGCGATGTACCGAATCTTAGAAACATACTTCTGTCAATCTCAGAAGATAAGTACTTGGCATTGCATTTGGGAGTTAAGAATGTTCAGCAGCATTTTCTGTGGCACAAAGTTTCTGTTAAGTATGATTTATTTCATATGATTCTTCACTCTATATGGAACAATAGACTTTCTCATATTAAACTCAAATAATTATTATATCATTCATTGATGTTAACAAGTTCAAGATATTGATTCATGGACCAATTCATCATTACTCTATTGATATATTATGAAGTAATAATCTTTGTTATTTTATAATATATCAAAGGTTATAAAAAATTGATCCATTCTATATCAAGTTTATGTGGATCATACTATACTTACAGAACATTGAAGGTGTCAATTTTCTTTGGTTTAAAAGGTAGGTGTCAATTGTTAAAGAAGCTAATAGATTTTGATTTAAATAGATAATAATTTTCTTAAATTAATAAAATGTCGATATTATTAAACTGAATTTCTAATGATTTTATAGACCGTCAAGTAACCTCTATTGGCAGTTCTCAATTTTTCTGAAGTGGACCATTGGGTTAATTTTTAACTGAAGCGGACCGTTATTATTGTAATAGTGAAAATAAAATGTTAATTAAAAATGATATATTTTTCTGTTTCTAAAATAAAAGAATGATACATTTTTATAAATAATAAAAAATAATTATTTGATATTTTTATTTTTTTATAAATATATATAATTTTTTAATCTCGTATCTTATTTGTTAGCATGATTAACACAAGTTTTATGAATTGAAAATATTTTCATTAAACAGATCTTTAAGTTTTTAGGAAGCTTATTTTCAAATAGCTAAAATTATTGTGAAGTTTACTTTTGACTTGTAAAATATATTAAGAAAAACTACAGATTTAAAAATAAACTTATGAAGAGTTATTTTTATCTCTCAAATGTTTCTAAAAAATCACAGCTTCCTCCTATAGTATAAAACTATGTTTTGTCTGGAAATATACATTTTTTTTTTCAAAAATAAAAGAATGATACATTTTTTATAAATAACAAAAGAATTATTTAATATTTTTATTATTTTTAAAAATATATATATATAATTGTTCAATTCACAAATCTCACATCTTCTTTGTTAGCAAATAAGATTAACATAAGTTTTATGAAATGAAAATTGAAAATATTATTACCAAACAAAACTTAAACTTTTAAGAAGTTTATTTTCAAATAAAAAAAATTGCTGGCAAGTTTACTTTTGACTCAAAATATATTAAAATAGCTACGCATTTAAAAAAAAACTTATGAAAAGTTATTTGTATCTTTTAAATATTTCTAAAAAAATCACATCTTCGTTCTATGATACAAAACTATATTTTTGTTTACATTTATACATCAAGTGAAATAAAAACTTTGTTTTTTTTCTTTCAAAAATGTGTGTTAAGAAAATATAATTATTTTTTTATTACTTAAAAAAAAGATCAAGTAAAATATTTTTTTTCTTCTTTTATATAAAATGTACTCATTTTTATTTGACAGAAGGGACTAAGATTTAAGGGATGAGAATGACAATGAATTTGATGGGTATTAAATTATGCAACAGCTCTTGTGATTTGATGGGTCTTAATTTCTTCATCCTAATAATGTGGACTTACCTTCTGCCAATACCATTCTATCTGTAATGCAGTTGTTCTTTATGGGAAAAAGATAGAATTTAATTATTATATTGCTAAAATACAATGTGTTGTCTTTAAAATTATTTAATTGTATCGACATAGTTGAATTTAACAAAATAGTTCATACTCTTAAAATGTGACGAAATAAAGTTCAAGGTTTTTTATTTAAAAATTACTTTTTTAGAATTCTTTGTTAATATCTTTAATAGAAAAAGATGATGATTTGATTGATAACGATTTAGGGTAACATAAAATACATAAATATGAAATTAAATTTTTGATATTTCTTTCCTAGGTGCAATTAGGGATGAGAATAGGTTAGGCCGTCCGGCAGGGGCTTATGGTCTGGCCTACTTATGGCCTGACCTGACCTGACCTAGCCTGTTTAATAAAAAGGTCAGGCTCAGGCTGTTTTTAAAGCATATTTATGTAAATAGGTCAGGCTCAGGTTTGTAAAAAAGCCTATTAGGCCTGACAGGCCGGCATATATATATTTTATATGTATTCCATTCTCTATTTTTTCTTCTTCTAATTTCCATTGCACTCACTCCAATAAACATGTATGAAAACAACATATTTTTTTTATAAAAACCGATATTATTTATTTGTTACTTTATATTTTATAAAAACCAATATTATTTATTTGTTATCTTTATATATATATTATTAGTATATAAACTTAGAAACCCTAATTGTTTATTATTACTGAATATGAGTTTGTTTGAAAGGTAATATTTCGAGTTGTTTGAGAGGATTTGTTTAGAGGTAATATTTTGAGTTGTTTGAGAGATAATAATAGGTGCGTTTGTTTCAATAAAAAGTTTATTCTTTTAAACCAAAAACTATTTTTTAGGGTTTAAAAGGTATTTGTTTCATATTTTTTAAAAATTATTTTGTTAGAAAAATCATTTTTTTATTTAATATATATATACATATACACATTAGTATTGGTATATGGAGAATCATATAAATCGATATGTGTAGAGCATCATGTAGCTATAGATAGTTATTTATTTATTACCTTTATATATATATATATATATTATTACTAAATATGATGTTGCACAAAAGGATTTGTTTGAGAGGTAATAATCTGAGTTTGTTTGAGACCATTTGTTTGAGAGATAATAATGGGTGCGTTTGTTTTAATAAAAAATTTATTCTTTTAAATCAAAAATCATTTTTTAGGGTTTAAAGGTGTTTATTTCATATATTTTTTTAAATTATTTTGTTAGAAAAATTATTTTTAATGTGAATAAGACTTTTAAATAGGCTTACAGGCCAGACCATGATAGGTCGTAGGCCAGACTTAGGCTGGAAAAAAAAAGTCTATCATAGGCCATATGCCAGGCTTAGGCCTCAAAAATTCATCGTAGGTCAGGCTCAGGCCTTTCAAAGCCTGGTCTGGCATGACCTATTCCCACCCCTAGGTGCAATGAAGGAATTAAGATGAAAAAAAAAATACAAAATGGAAGAATATTATTCATGACATTTTTTCCCCACAAATCTGAATTTAATTAATTTTAACATTTGTTTAGCAAAACAAGTATAATAAAATAATGAGTTAGATTATTAATTCAATAGACATGTAAGTACATAATGTTTAATGTCGACGTCAAAATGATCACATGGATATTTTTTAAGAATTTAATTTATATATATTGTCAATGTAAATTTATATTGTTAATTAATTACAATCATTAGATCATTAATAATATTTAACTTTTATTATAATTAATTACAAAGTCACTCACATGATTTGTCATGGTGTATGGAATTTTTTACATTGTCAAAAAATTAAACTAATTTTTTTTTTAAAAAAAACTTATTAATTTAAAAGATCAATATCATATAATTACATAACTTAAAAAATCATAAATAAAATTTTTTTCATTTGAATATTTGTGTAAAATTTAATTATTTCAGCGTTTCATAATAATTAGATTCTTAAAAAATACTAGTGTCTATTAATTTATTTTTAAATTTTAATCTTCACATTAATCTTATTTGTGCCAAGAAAACTAATTTTTAAGTGAACAAAGAATTGATTGTGGGTCAGAATAATTAATTTTCTTGTCACAAATGTTAGCCGCACAAGTTGAAAATGAAGGAATGATGCTTCTTCACATTAACTATCAATTGTTGTGTTGGAAGGAGACAAGTAATGAAGTCTTGACACTTAATGAAATAATTTCTCTTATAATGTATGTGAATGAAAGATTTTAAGGAGTAACTTAATTTTAGAGATTAATTTAAATTTTTTAAGTTTAATCATAGTTTCAATCTTTTTATTTGTATTGATTCACGAAATTGGTCTCTTATTTTAAAAGTTGATAGTTTTAATTTTTTCCTCTGATTTTTTAACTAACAAATAATGACGTAAAATATTTTAAATAACATAATATATGATACAATGATATAAAATAATTAACATCATAAATTTTGAATAAAACATCGTAAAAACTTAGATTTCAATTTTAAATTTTTTTCATATTTTTAATTTAATTATTGACATATAAATAATTAATGTTTTTAGATAGTTCTATATCATATAATGATATGTTACGTCATTAAAATATGTTAAATTATTATTTTTTTAGTTAAAAAATTTAATGAATGATTCAAAACTGTCGACTTTTAAAATAAGAGGATTAATATTGTTAATTGATGATAATAGTGGAACTAAAAGTATAATTAAATTAAATTTTTAATATAAATTAATTAATTTATTTAAATTAAGTTTGAAGTTTTTATTTATTAAAGTGAAGTGATTTTATGATTTATATTCAAAGTGGATACAATCCAAAGAAGAGCAATAAAAAGTCTAATATCGAGTTGATTATAATGAAAATCATTCAATAGAAAACACTAGACATAACTATTAGATTAGGGTGAACTAATAAAAAAATACTATGTGTTATTATGTTCCATTCTCTATTTACTTTATGCAAATATATTAATTAACTAAGATTTGATTTGACTATACATTGATTAGAAAAGGTTAAACACTATAAATGCTGAAAGTACTTAAATAATATAAACATTTATTACTAACTTTCATATGAGAGTTAAACAATGGAAAGAATGAAATACTAACATAACAATTAGTTAATAATTTTGACTGTTTTAAAAAATAAATATGTAAACACTTATTAAAAAATTATAAATATTAAAATATGTGTCTTAAAAATACATGTTAATAAATTAAATATAAAAATAGTATATTAAAAATTTTATATTAAACACAAAATTTATATTTTTATTTCTTAATTGAGCCTTTATGACATTGTTATTAAGACTCTTAAATCAATATTTTAGAAAGCTATAATTAAAAAATAAAAAACACAATATAACTTATGCATATATATTAATTAAATTTTTTATTATTGGTATATGATTATAATTTAGTCGTTAAAAATTTAATTTAAAAATTTATTATTAATTTAATTACTTTATATGTTTTGATGAGTTTATAGATTAATTTTACTAAATATCAAATGATATGTAGCGATGAAATTTCATGATTTTTAAGAAGTTCAATGATTGAAACTCAATTCTATCAAAAAATTTACTAAAATTTAATTAAATATTTTAGAAAAAATAATATTTATTTTTTATGGTCGTAAATCCAATTTACATCAATATATTCTTGATCGGTTGATTTTGTTCAAAATTAATATAAAAGTTATAAATTAAAAAATCAATACAATCAAATAAAATCAATAAATTCTTGTATCAAATTGATTTTTTATATATTTTACTCTGTAATATTTTTTTAAAAAGAAATCATAATAATTCCTATCAAAATTTATCTAAATCAACCAACATACAACTTTATGGTGTACATCTTATTGTACCTAAAGAGAGGATGTGACAAGAATAGTATATTACTAGTGTCTAAAATCATGTACAACTACAAAGGGGATATATATAGGTGTGCAAGAGGGAAAAGGTTTAATGAATAATTAAGATTCAAACCGATCACTGAACTTCTGACTGAGTAATCACTGAACTGTGAATAATAAATTCATATTAATAAGAGTAAGATAGGTATTGTTAGAAACCAATTAATAATAATGATATGAATGCAAGAAGAATAAAGAGAAAGGTATTGCATAATCTAGGGATTATTATTACTATTATTATTATTAGAGTTATATGAGTTTTTAATTTTTTAAATTTTTAATATTTTACTTTTATATTTTTTTATTAATTTTTAGTTCTAATTTTAATCTAACTATTGTGTATTTTTCAAAATTTTGAATAATATTTTTAGTAATGTTCATGATATGTTTAAAATTAATTTTTTTTAATAAACTATAAATTAAATATAAATTTTTAACTTTTTGATACTTCAAACTAATATCTAAAAAATTGTAAATCTTTGTCGGTAAATTTCTTGTAATATCTAAAATATTAGTGAAAAACTTATTCAAAAATTCAAAGAATAGATAATAATTAGATTAAAATTAAGGACTAAAAATAAAAATAAAATTTTTAAAGATAAAAAATTGATAAATTTTTTTATAAAGACTAAAAACAAAATTATGAGATTTTATAAGAACTATAATTTTTTTAATCCTTACTACTACTATTATTATTATTATTATTATTATTATTATTATTAAAAAAATTGAAAAATCTTTTAATTTTATATATAAAAAAAATTACAACTTTTAAATTATATTTGTTTTTTAAATTATATTTATATCACCATTTAAAATGTTCATTTTTTAATATTATTTGTGGTTATTTAATATTTCACAATATATATATATATATAATTAAAATTATTAATGAGTACATTGATTTTAATATTTTTTAATTATTTTCTCTCATAAATAAAATCTAATACTATCTTTCTTTAATGCAAAATAAAATAGAAAATAAATTTTCAAGTTACATTAAATAAAAATTGAAAATAAATTTAAAATTTAAGACAAAATTTTCTTATTAAAATAACAATGAAAATATATTATTATTAATAAAAAGTACTCAAAACTAAAAATAAAAATAAACAGTACTCGATGTCTGCCACCATGAAAAATATCTAGAACCGTCTCTGCATCTGCCAGCCTGTATGTGAGACCATTTTGAGACATTTCAATCACCTTCCTTCCTCCTTCTCCACCTCCATTCAACTATATACTATAGAATCATATTTATTATTTCAAATACAAAATACATCATATTGTACTAAAACAAATCGTCACCATCAATAATTCACATATATATAAATAAAAAACTCAAGATTTAAAACAAGAAAATCTTAATAATGCTTATGAACTTTTCTTACAACTTAAATAATTTTTATATAAGTTTGTTGGTATTATTAAGCTTTTAATTAAGGATATTATTAAGTAGTTGTGCATGCATGTATACATTAAGCTAGCACCTCCACCTCCATGATTTAGAAAAGAAAGCCATTCGTGTGGGTCTTTCTTGAGGGGTCCTTAACAATTACAAGATTCACACCCCACGTTTTTCTTTCCTATATCTCTTTCTCTTCCCTCTACATAAAACCCCTCTTCCACTCATCTCATCTCACACACCACAATAACTCTCTCTCCCTCACTCACTTACTCACAAAACGCTAAACACACCTACTTTCTCACTATTATTACAAACTACACCCCCCCTCTCAATTACTGTCTTAACCTCACACAACCAAACATTAATACACCAACCCAACTTCAAAACCATATCATAATAACATCATTTTCTTTACCAAAAATTCTCAAAGATCCAATAACTTTCAAAATCATCTCATTTTAGTTGGTCATTGCTGTTATTGAAACACAAAACAATACAATGGTTCAAACTGATTATAACACTAACTACAATTCACCTTCACCACAATCATTGAGTTCTTCAAGTGAAGAAAACAGAGGGAAAAAGAGAGAAAGAGATAACAACCTCAACAATAACCGTAACAGTAACGTTAATCGTAACGGTAACAGTAACTGTAACAGTAAACATCCAGTTTACAGAGGAGTTAGAATGCGCACGTGGGGAAAATGGGTATCAGAAATCCGCGAACCACGGAAGAAAAACAGAATATGGTTAGGAACATTCGCCACCGCGGAAATGGCGGCGCGTGCACACGACGCGGCGGCACTAACAATTAAAGGAACCTCCGCAATCCTTAACTTCCCCGAACTCGCGGGTTTACTGCCCCGACCCGCTTCTAAATCGCCTAGAGATGTTCAAGCCGCGGCCGCCAAAGCCGCTTCGATGGTTGCTCCGCCGTCTGCTTCCTCCTCCTCCTCTTCTTCTTCTTCATCATCGACGCCGGAGGATCTCGACGAGATTGTGGAACTACCAAGACTCGGAACAAGTTATGAGTCACCCGACCCGAATAACGAGTTTGTGTATTTTGACCCGATTGATGAATGGCATTATTCTTATAGCATTTATGATGATGAAGAAGAGAATGATTATGGTTATGGTGGCAGTGATTACTTCAACTTTGATATCATCAATGCATGATTCAGAAAACACGCTTCTCTCGTTGTGCTCATGAACAACTCTTAATTTTTGTTACCTACCTTTTTTTTTAGTGTGATTTTTTTTTTTTTAATTATTTGCATATAGTACTAGTATTTATTTTGATATGGGTCCTTTGGCAATTTTTATTTGAAGGGCTAAATATATATATATTTTTTAAATAGATGTATATTTATCGAAGATTGTTCTCTACTTGCTCCCATGGAATTTAATTTTTTTTGTTTCTAAGTAGTATACTTTGCTACCTAATTTGATTTTACAATAAAGTTAATTACTATTGTTAATGTTCATAATATATTATTGAGGTTGAAAATTTAATAAGTTGACGTTTTTATTATTCTACTCTTCGTCATTTCAATCTTCAAACTTTGTTATTTAGTATATGTTTAATTATGTGTAATAAAAATTGATTTTATTTAAAAGTAAATTGAATGTAAAGTAATTTATATTTAAATATATTTATGTAAAAATAAATTAAAAATAAATTTTAATATAAAATTATAATAAAATTTAAAAGTTATAAATTATAATTTAAAATTAAAATTAATTTTAATTAAATATGTTAAAATTAATTTTATATTTTTAAAATCAATTTTTCATTCACTTTTTCTCTTTAGGATTCTTGTTTAAGATTTTTTTATTGTTTGATAATTTTATATAGACTTATATATGGTTGTTTTATAGTGCAATAATGATAAAGATCATCATTACATTTAAAGAGATAAAGTTTCTAATTTTCAATGTAAACGACTATTGAGGATTTAACATGTTTTTCATAGTATGGTGTCTCTTTTGTTTTGGTTATAGTTTCTAATTTGGAATGGGAAAAAAATAGTGTTATCATGTGTGACTATTCAAATGAAGTGAAATAATATACGTGTAGAAAGTGCTTTTGGAAGAAGCTTACATTATTATATAGTTATGTTTTGCTTTCTTATGACAAGAATAAAGGCTAAAGGAAGATTTTCTATCGCATTTTTAATTTTTATTTGTCCTTTTCTTTTATGTTTTTTTGTTTTTGTTTTTTCTGGTTTTAATTAATGGGAAGACCCATCTTGATGATTACAAAATTGCAATGGCTATATCACATGATTGAATAAATTGATCGATAAATTTGATAATTATATTATATTTTGCCCAAATATTGGTTCATATACAATGAGAGCTAGTGATACGTTATCGATACTCTTCTTTTTTATTTTTTATTTTTTATTTTTTATTTTTTATTTTTTATTTTTTATTTTTTATTTTTATAAGGGAGAGCAAAAATACTTCAATCCATTACACATAAATAACTTTTAAGTACTTCAACATCACAACACTCAATTTCCTCTCCTTAGTAATTTGTTAATACAAAAAAGTACTAACACATACAATATTAGAACATTAGTACATAATCAAACTAATCAAAGTGAATCACAAAATTTCAGCCTTAAAAAGTATTAATATATGATAACATAACTAAATTTAATAATTTTATTAATTTATTAACGAGTAATAATATCATTATATCAGTCTTCGTGTCTATTGACTAAGTAGTTAAAATATCATTTTATTTTATCTATAGATATCCGTTAAAGAACCTCTCTATTTATTGTACAAATATTGCAAATATGTGTTTTTATATCATCTCTATTTCGAGTACATCTTGTACACAATTTAATTGCTAGATAAACAAAAAAGTCATACTTAACAACAATTTTTTTAATTGACAAATATTAGCATCTTTAGTTAGGTGATTAGTGTGAGTTATGTTAAGTTTTAGAATTTGAACCATCAGCGTGATTAGTACTTCTTAAACTCATCAATTATTTGGAATTGGATTTCGAAGATGCTACTCTCAACAAGCATTCGGTTTTTTGTTTGGCAGAACATATTGGTTCGTTGATGAGAGTGAATGAACTTGTGGTATTAAAATTAAAAAATATTTATTGATATATTTTAAATTATATAATATACAATTTTATTATGTAAAATTATTTAAATTTATTAATTATTAATTAAATTATAAAAATAAATAATTTTAAAAGTTGAAACTAAAATTTTTAGAGGATTTTATTCAATTTAATGACTATTAAACATTCAATATAATCGTGTCATACGTCATATTATTTAAAATCACATCACCATTTTTTCATTGAAAAATACAAAAGAATGATCAAAACTGTTGAATTTTAAAATAAGATGATTAATTTTACAAATTAATAATAAGAGACTATAACTTCAATCAAGTTTATATATATATTTTTTAATTTTTAATTAAGTAAAATACTCAGCAATGATTTAATGAGATTGTTTGATTGAAAAAATTGCATTATATGTGGAAGCATATGATAGTAGTGATAGTAGTGAGATGTTGTTATTAGCTAATAATAAGAGTCTACTTTATCAAGAAGCTTAATAGCCCCTTTCGTGAAGCAAATAATAATAGCATGAAAAGTAAAATCGTAACGAAAAAGTAATTGTAGCTAGTACCTTTCTAGTACCATTCTCTAGCTACTTAGCTGTGCTATTGTGGGGGTTATATATACTAACTCTTTCTTTTGATAGTGACTTTCTTTAATTCATTTAATTCTTAACTGTTGTTGTTGTTAAGCATTTTATGTTTTCTGTATTTTTACATTAATGCTCACCAAATCATTACGTCTGGATGGTAAACAAACTCATGCCTGCAAACATAGAGGGTACTTCTTCTAATTGTGAATATAAAAGAAATTTGAAATTTTAATAAAAATTAATATATTTAATTTAAAAATTAAAATTAAATATATTTATTTTTATTGATTCATATTTTCTTATAATTGAGATAAGAGAAAATAGCATAGTATTGAAATTTAAGTGTAAATGAAAATTCACTTTAGACTATGAACGAATTAAATATATTAAAATAAAAAATTGACTCATATTTTTATACCATATAAGATCATTTTGAATTGAGATGTGTTAGCCTACTTTTTTGGTGTGGTTGTGAATCATGGTTCTTGCTTGCGACTATCTTTAGTCACCCTAACAAGTAGGAGAGTATATGATTTGATTTGTCATGCGAATACGTCTTGATCTATAAGCAATTGGTTGGGTCTGACTTGATCTCAAAAAATAGAGATAAAAAAATGACCGGATTTTAGTTATTCATCGAGTTATTTGTCTTGTCCCAAATTTCTTTAAGGATAAATAGTTATTTTATATTATTATTGATTCACTCTCTCTGAAAAAATTTATCAATCAGATCACTAATTTAGTAATTTAATGTTTGAAAACCAATGTTGTGAGTTACTGCTCTTTAATGAATTGACAAGTGATAATCATAGGTGATACTATGAGTTACTTTATGTTTTATTTTATTTTCTTTAAATGTTTAATAACTATTATTTGACGACTCGTCTTGAAAGCAACTTAGTCTTGTTTTTATTTCGTTCCATTTATATTAAATCTACAACACACTGAGTTTGACCGTATTAAGAAACGAATTATAGTCTAAAAATTAGTTAAATCAAATATAGAGACCGAATTAAAAACAATCAAACTTGACTTAATTATTCCTTATACATCCCAATAATAAGTGATATCAAAATCTAATGCTGATATTATTGACGTTTGACATAAAAAAAAATTGAGACATAAGTTTGGTGTTTTACCTCAATAGAAACATCAAGATACATCACAATTAGTCCTTTCTCCTAAAACAATAAATTCCCAAGACAAGTCTTATTCTTCAAACCTTGAAAACGTGGTGCACCAAGTTTGTGCATTATGAAAGAAATTAAAACACCTCTATCAAGTTATCCTAATCAGCTAAAAATTCAATTCTATAATAATTCCATTTTACAAATCCAACCGTATCTTCCAATCATAATTCTTTGTTTTGAAAATTTATTTAATTACGTATATTTCAAATTGTCCTCTTGCATCCACCCCTAAAATGTTTACTAAATGTCCATCAATTTGAAAAACCATGTGAACTCCAATATTATTGGGATGATAATTGATAGAGTCACACAATATAGTTATCCAATTAAAGTTATAGAATTTTGAAAATAACACAAACTTATGTAATAATTATATAATTTTTAGACAATATTAATTAATTATATATATTTTTATTAATATACATATATTTTATATATAAGATATCCGTACTCATAATACAAATATCCATATATTTTTATTATTATCTATATATATGCTCGTTTTTGCAGGTAATTATTCATATTCATATTGATAATGTAAATTTTTATCCTATCCATCATAAATATTTTTTAGGCTAAATTACATTCGTGATCCCTTAACTTAATTTCAGGTAACATTTTAGTCCTTTATCTTTTTTTTTCCCGACTTGGTCCTTTATTTTAATTTTAAGTGACAATTTGATATTTTATGTTTTAAAATTTCAACAATGATATCCTTTTTTATACAAAAATTCAAAAAAAAATTCAATCAAAACTCATAAAATTAATTATATTCTTCAATATAATACAAATTTCATCAAATTCGTAACGCAAATCTTCAAATAAACTCATATTTTCATACTTTATTTGATATTTTTAGGAATAAAGGACTAAATCGGGAAAAAAAAAATAAAGGACTAAAACGTTACCTGAAATTAAGGTAAGGGACCACAGATGTAATTTAGCCTATTTTATATATTCTCAATAAATTTGGTGTAATTATGAGCATTCGAAAGACAAATAAATTACTGTTTATTTCTCCATTACAATCCAAAACAGTACCTTCGTGAAGAGCTATCTACAATCCCCTCCCAATGAATTTTTTTTTGGACCTATTTGACTTTTATCCAATGAATTAATGTGTGGACTGGTACAGTATATTCAACTTCTTACCCCTAAAAAATTAATTTTATTCCTTTTTGTTTTTTTTTACAGAAAATAATGTTATCCTTTAGTAAACACAATGACAAAGAGTCGGCATGAAAATTTAAGGCTCCTTGAATGTACATAATGATGTGATAGACCAATTGTTTAAAAAAATTATATACCTAAATTCATTTAAAGTTTGAATTTAAATAGTCTTTGTTAATTTATTTTTTTATTGAAATTCATTAAACACTTCAACTTGATGGATTGATTAATCAATATTGTCTCAATTACTACTATATGTCAAACTTAATGTAGTTACATATATATCTAATAACTTTGTATTTGTAAATACAAATGTTATAAATTCAATTGTTGAATCATGTTTTATAATATTGATAACCATATGTATATACATTTTTAAATAATCATAATATCTTTAGTCATGTCATTTAATTCTACATATTTACTTATATTTAAAATTTTATTTTATGCATTAAAATAAGGTAATCTCATAAAATCAAATAATTTTAAAATTGTAAAAAATTGTATTTGATTAGAAATTTTAATTCAACAGTTAAAGAGTGCCATGACTATGTATTAGTAATATAAAATAGGCTAAATTACATATGTGGTCTCTTAACTTAATTTCAGGTAACGTTTTAGTTCTTTATCTTTTTTTTTTTCCCGACTTGATCCTTTATTTTAATTTTAAGTGACAATTTGATATTTTATGTTTTAAAATTTCAACAATGTTATCATTTTTTATACAATAATTCAAAAAAAATTTCAATCAAAACTCATAAAATTAATTATATTCTTCAATATAAATCAAATTTCATCAAATTCGTAACGCAAATCTTCAAATAAACTCATATTTTCATACTTTATTTGATATTTTTAGGAATAAAGGACTAAATCGGGAAAAAAAGAAGATAAAGGACTAAAACGTTACCTGAAATTAAGTTAAAGGACCACAGATATGATTTAGCCTATAAAATATTTTATACTTCAATATGAAGTATTCATCTTATTATTTAATAACTACTTATTAGAAATAACTATCTAATACTTGTTTTTTTATTAGTAGATAGTGTCAAATCAATTTACATCGACGATACATAAATTTTTTTTATAGTTAAATTTGTAATCTATATACAATTTTTTTTTTAATATACAAAAGATATATTTAATATAAATTCGACATCTTGTGTCAATGTATATATATATATACTAATTTTAAAATTACAACTTAATTTATTTTAATAATTTTTTATTTTGATTCCTTAGACACATCACATTTTGCCTTCTCTTTTCAAGGGGACACCTACCGCAAACCTTTGCTTACTATTTAAAACCTTTTTGAAAAAATTGTTAAATATTTTTTTGTTATAAACATGGTTACCAAAAGGTTTTTTTTGTGGTACATATAATTTGAATTCATAAGATTATTTCTTAACCTCAAACACAAAATTATTGGAATGAAACTCTCAATGGTAGCTGGACTCAATAACAAATAGTTACTTTTGTTTCAATAATTGAGCACGAGCCTTAACCCAATAATTTCTTTTAGTTTCTATTCATCAACACTCATTTGATTTTCCGACCAACATAGAATTCATTAATTTCTAAATATCTATTGGCTAGTATGGAAGTCAAAAAATTTATGACCCCATCATATATAGCTGTAAGATGTGAAGCAAAATGGACCCTATTGCTTTGATTATCATCCTTGTCTTGTAGTAAAAGTATATTGGATGTATTCTTTGTATGTGATTGGAGATGGAAAAGATCAATTGATTAAACTAACAAAGTGTTTGATTTTAGTTGAATTACTTAATGACCAATTGTCATGAAACTAAGTAAGTTTGTAGGTGGATATTCTTTTTGAGATTCTTAATTTTTTTTATTTAAAAATAATTAACCGTCCAATCAAATTATATAAAGTCTCAAACTTTGAACTATGGTTATGCATAATCTAATTAACTTTTGTTGATTAAACTTCTTTGTTTCAATAATAATATAATAGTGAGTTTTGGGTGAAGTTGGCATGTTCTCAACGGTTTAAAAATTGAATTTGTGATATTTAATTAGATTATGTTAGCTTCGAGTTTGATTTTAAAAGAGTGATTAATAATTAATATTTTGATCATTTCTTTTATTTTAGTGGTATAATATTGAGACTAGACATCTCTTTTTTTTTTTTTTCTCGTGTTGAATTAACTCTCATGTTTTTATTGATGTTTCAAGATATCTTATTAATGAGTAAACAATTTGATTCCTTTAATTAAATTGATAAGTTGATAAAGTGAATAAATCAATGATTGATATTATAATCATCTATGATTGGTCATGAATGTATACATAATATTATTTATTAATGATTAATTATTTTTCATTTTATTCTCTAAAATGAATTGTTCACTTTAGAAGAGTCAAATCTAAAAAGAAATGCTTTAACTTTGATCAATAATAAACATAGGTCAAATAGTGTTGGTGTTTCAAGTGTGAGGTAGAATTCTTACATAAAATTAAAAAAAAAATAGATGTTAAACAATATATAAGAAAGATAAAATATACATAATATCTTTAGATTTTTAATAAATATAATCTGATATCAAAATTACTTTTTGTGATTATTATAACTTTATGTGGTGGTTTGTTGAACTCCTCTAATGATCTAATAAATATTAACTTATATTGTATTTGCATTTTAATCTAATTAGATTAAAATGTGACTTACCTATTTGCATGTTAATTAGAATCATAATATTTTTTGATAAATCAAATTGTTTTCGTGCATAATTATTGACACTAATTATTGAAAATCCTAAATCTATTAAGAGATTAATTTTTCTAAACATATATTTTTATATATATTAGTTATATATATTAGTTAGAGATCAAATTTCAACCAAATGGTTAAATGATTCAAACATTTACCATTTGTTTCACATTATATTTTACATAATCAAAGTATTTAATTAACATGTTATCTAATTACACTTAACATTTGCCTTGCATTTATTTAATTAAAAATACACTGTTTTTTCTGCTTCACTCTTGCTATTTGATATAAGTTGACTATAGGTATTATTAAAGGAATTATAATTCGAGGATTACAGTAAAGTTATTAAGATTTAAAACCGATTCTCGTGAATGGGTGTCACTGACTTTTTTTTGTTTTTACCTATACTCTCATATTTGTTTATTTATTTTTTATTTTTATATATTTCTGTCGTCTTTTAATTTTTTGTTTTTTTACACTGTTTATTTGATTTAGATCGACAAATTAACTTTTATTCAATGTAAATTTAATATTTATTTTTTGTTTATGTCGATTTAAATTTATTTTGTTTTTATCGATATACTTTATATCAATTTGAACACATAAATACCAATTTTTAATCAAAACATATTTTATTTTTATGACTATATAAAAAAATTACAGTTGTGTCAAATAAATAAATTATGGTTGATAATTTATATATATAATATAAGGTTGATAATAATTGATATATAGTGTTAAACTTACGCATCATAAATCAACATCTTAGCAGTTGACGGAAGGTCTATTTGACTATTTTGCCATCTGAATTCTTTTTAAGTGATGTAGCTCCTACATAAGCAATAAACTAGTATTATAAATTATATTATAAATGCTAAATAGTATATTTTTAGTCACTTTAAAATCTCAATCTTTTAAATTTATTCTATATAAAATAAATATATAATTTTTAGTTCCTCAATTAATTAGTTATGTAAAGAGGTAAGTCTTAATTAAAATGAAAAATATTTAATTGTTATTTAAAATTTTAATTTTTAAATAATTTTTTGAAGTATGTTTAAAACGTTATAAAAAGTTTTTTTTTATAAATTTTTTAATTTTTAAAGTTAAAATTAATTAAATATAAATTTTTTATATGCTAACAATTCAAGATAAAACGAACGGAAATATAGATCTTTAAATTGAATTTTAAACTTATTTTTTATATATAAACTTTTAAAAATATTATAAACATAATTGCAAAATATCATTCAAAATTATATATTAAGTTAAAAATAAAAATTATAATTGTGTGCAAGATAATTATATAGGATTAAAAATTTATTTTTATTTTTACAAAGACTAAAAGTTAAAATTTTATAAAAACTAAAGATAACTATATTTAATCCTTAAAATAAAGAGTACAAGAAATATTTCAACACTAGATATAATTTAATAACAAAAATTCAAAATTGATTTAAGCTCTTCAATTCAACTATAAGAAAAAGAAGAAAAACATATTACATGTATTGAGATTATATTACTGCATGTGTAATTTAAACCATTAAATTTTAAACCAAAGATCAATAATATTACTTCAATAGAAGAACTCAAAAGAAAGAAAAAGAAATAACATAACATGAAAGATCAACAATATATTCACTCAAAATCAAGAATCCGTTAAAAAAACAACTCATAATAGACATAAATTGGGGTTGAATTTGATCCACCAACTCACTTTTCATTGAAATCAATTTTACAAAATCAATTTTATTATTATAAAACCAAACACACACTTAACAATAACTCCCCCATCCCAATTTTTTATTTTTTTAAATACAACTCAATTTTTCTTTATTTTCTTGATAAAATTAAATATATGCCCTATTAGAAAAGATGCACCTATGTGAAGATCTCAAGACACCCACAAACACAATTATTATAAAATCATTATCTTTGTGATTATTTGATCATTCAATCAATCACCAAAACCTATTCTTTAATAGTAATTATTTAATTGTAAATCAATGTGATGATTTAGATTCATGACTAGTGTTTTCTTTATCATGGAAAAGACTAATAGTCAATGTGATTATGTTTGCTCAAAAATGTGATTATGTTGAAACCAAGTTTCGTAGAGGATAATGAATCATTGAGATTCCGTGGCCATATGCTTAATCAAGCCATTCAAAAATTACCAATTTTAATTCTATAATTTAATATATTTAGTTTATATTTAGATTTAGTGGTAGTCTTGAGAGAGGTTGAGATATGATCGCTTATGCCTTCAAATGTTTAAAGGCACCAATTTTTTTTTTAGTAATATTAGTTAGGATATGTAAATATTAAAATATAAAACAATATATAATTAAAGTTACATTAAAATACAAAAATTAACAATTATCTACTTGATATAAAATTTGAACTGATTAATATATTGTATTTGAGAATATTTTTAATTTTGTCTAGTATTAATGGTTAAATCATTCTTTGATAATAGTTTAAATTAAAATATGATGTAAACATTTTGAAACTTGCAACAATGTGATTTTTTTATTTATAATTTTGATGGTAAAATTTTATTTGAAGAATTAGAAGTTATTATACATGTTTGAACAATTGAATTAAGATCAAACTATATATTATTGAGTTACTTGAAGATATTTAATTGTTTTTTCCAATGTATCCACATCTTATAGAATAATATTAATTATTTATTCAACTTTTGCATTTTGCAGAAAAAGTTTTTAAAAAAATTGAAATTGTTAAAATCTTATTTAAAATATACTAATTCACATAATAAATTAATTATTTTTTTCTTTCAATTTTTATCATTTTTTGACAAAAATGAAAAATAGATTTTCAAAAAATCTTAATTACAATTGAATTATTAATCATTTTAAAATAAAAATATTTAAATAATTTAAAGACATTATTTTTTATTCTCCCAAATCATTTATAAATTCAAAAGACCGATCATGTTATCTGATTTTGATCGAATGATCACCGATAATTTGAATGTGAAAATTCTAATTTTAGGAGAAACAGATACTTTTTGCGTACTATTGTAAGTGTTTTAATTTGAAATTTAAAAAAAAAACAAAAAAAAAAAACTATCAATCATTACAAGATGCAAGATATATATCACAGACTGGCATGAAACTATATATTAGTTGGCAATTACTAATTGTTAACTCATAATTATTATTTTTAAGCTAAAAAAACTATTTAAAACAAAAAGAAAAAGAAAAAAACTAGAGACATAAATCTAACCCAAAAAAGAGAAAAGCGAAGCAAAACATTTGATTCTTTCACTTAAAAAAAAAAAATCATTTTTTTGGATTTGATTCTATTAATTAATAAACGTCAACTTTATAATATCCTTACAAAATTAAGTACTGGTTGGAGTACTATAATGTGGCATATATTTGGCCGATCCATTTGCTACACAATATCTGATTTCCAGAGACATCTTAAGACAAGTAGGCTCCAATAATAATATATAGTAGGACATAAGATTAGATATTTCACTGTGTTCCAAGTAATCTCTTTCTCTTTCATATATTATTAATTTGTACTATAAGGTGTCAAATTAACAAAAATGATAAGTATCTCTTTTATAAGTGTTAATTGATTATTAAAATATATATATTTTTTTATTTTGGACTATTGGGTTATTCTTTTTACTTTTTAAAAATTGGATTATAAATTGAATATTTGCCGGTCCAATCATAGTATTGGACAGGAAATGTATTAGAATTAGTCAAAGTTGAATTAAACACTTGAATCAATATTATTTTTGTTTTTTCGCATTATAATTATTAGTATTAATATGTTTCATATTTTAACTCTATCACAAAGTTTTCTTTAGTAGGAGTGTACATATGTTAGGTTGAATTGATTTTGATCAAATCTGATACTTAAATTAATCAATTTCATTTAAATTGGGTTGAGTTTTGAACCTGTAATTAAATTCGAATAACCAAGTCGATTATAAGCGGGTTGGGTGAAGTTTGAGACCGATTATAAGTAGGATGGATTGAGTTTGAGGATAATTAAGTTTTTTTTTTTTAAAAAAAAATTGTAATTAAATTTAAATACTTGAACATCTAAAAAATTACAAAGCTGTATCACAACATAGTATTTAATACTTCAAATACATCTAAAAAAATTAAATAAATCAATCAATTAAATTTGCAACTCAAATATAATTCAACAACTAAATTTTAACTATACATCAACAATAAAAAATAAATATAAAAATATATATGTCACGTCAATGAAGTGGATTCTCAAATAACATGTTAAATCTGCTACTCGAATCGAATATCATTAGATTTAAATGAGTTCGTTCGGGTTAGATCCATACTTAAATGGATTGAGTCAAAATATAGTTTAAATTGGTTTAAATGAACGAATTCACTAATTTACTTGTACTCTTGAACACTCCCACTTTTTACTAATAAATAACCCTTACCACCTTTTCTATAATAATAATATAATTGATAACTAGTTAAAACAAAATATAATGTTAAACTATATTTAAAAGATTATATGATATACATATATATAGTTTTATAGATACTATATTCATTGTGAAGTTTAAATAAAATTTATTTCATCATTTTACTTGTTTGTAAATATAATTTCTTCCCACACTACCTATTTTTTAATAATAATAAATTGATAACCATCATCTCTCTTTATGTTTAATTGGTATATTTTTTATGAGTTAAAATAAAAATGAAATTAAAATGATATATAACTTTAGATATGAAAATTGCATATCATTAGTTTTTAGTTGGGTCAAGTTATCTGGTTCAACTAATGATCCACTAGTTCGATAAGTAATTCTTTAACCTGATATTTTTATCGAATTGATCACTGGTCCGAATTTTAAAACTATAATTTTATCAACTTAAATTTAATATATAAAAAATAATTTATTTGATCTAAAATTGATATATATCAACTTTTTACATATCTTTTGATTGAATTATATTATATTCTTAAAATTATAGAGCATGCATTCTTTATAAGAAAGAAAAATGTTATTGATAAATAATTAGAGAATTTTGTTAGTTCTAAAGATCAATTTTAGAACTGCTTCACAAAACTCTTTCAGTTTTCAATTTATATTAGAGATTACTACACCTTTGAGAACTTTTTTTTATAAGTGGTTATTTATTTGATAAGTGATTCGTCGTAGATTGATACTTGAAAAATATTTTAAATTCCAATGAGGATCGACATTGTTTTATGAAAGTAAAAATTTATGATCACCTTGGTTCTTAAGACTAAAAAAAGTTAATTAATTGATACTCGTTCAATAAAAATAATAGACAATAAATATATGTTTTTCAAAATTGAATTCGTTGAAATGACATAAAAGGCGTACTCTTTCAGTTATAAGGACAATGAGAGTTTTGAACTTCCACATATGAATAGCATCATCAATCATCATTAGAATTTTAAATGAGTTTTAAAATATTAATCAACGGTAAACCTTTTTGAAATTAAATCAAATATCGTGTCATCGTTGGTTTTCCGCATTCATGCCGTTGGGACACCAATCTTAATCAAATGGTCGAATAAAATGTTGATTGAATTTTTATGGAATAAATAAAATAACATTAAACTCAAATTTAAATCGTTCAATCTTAAATACACTACCAATGCGTGAGTGCGTCATTTTTTTGTTCACCGTCGTGAATCAAGATACTATTTTTTGTCTATTATAATCTATAATCAGTAGTCACTAGTAAGTAAGTTAATAAATGACAACATTTTATGCAATACATTAATTTTAAAAGTTACATTAATTTTTGTTTGTTGTAAAGAATTTAATTTCTTCTTACTATTTGTGTAGTTAAAATTAATGACTAAGTAAAATAAATAATGGAAGTATCAAATTAATGCAAGATGGTTGTGTTAGATATTTAGATCCTCTTTCCCCAACGACCTTCTTTAATTTTTCAACTGCTTCTTTTGCTTTCTAAGCAATTATTAATTTATTATTAACCATGAAAGAAATGTAACTCTCACTTTCATTGTGGTCCAAAATATAAAGTTGTCAATTAATTTCAATGGATTCCTTAAGGTTCATATTTAGTTAATTTGAAATTTCCAAACATAGGTTGCAAAAATTAGATTCTTTCCTTAATTGTGAATTGTGATTTTTACAAATAAGGCATGTTGTGGTTAGAGGGCAATAATTTATCACATAATAAATGCAATAGGAATTAATTAATTAATTTTGTGGCCTTTGATTTATATAGGAGGTTACTAGTATAAATCAGGTAGGGACTGTAATCCCTACATATTCATGTATGAAAGCTTGGCTTGAGATATTAATTGAAATTTGTTTAATTTTTGTTGAATATTAATTCACTAATAAATGAGCAACCGTTTGAATGTAGCAAACTAGAGTAGTTGGAATTTGAAAGTGTAACCAAAGTGCTAAACTTGCAATTTCAATTGTAATATTTAAACACTTTTTTTTAATAAATTAAAAATCTTAGTTCAGAATCATTTGAGAAATACTTAGACATCTCAACTATTTTCATATGATGAGTTATCTCTCTTTATTATTTGTAATTTTTTATCAAATATATTAATAATGATAAGCAAAATAAAATTTAGAAAATTTAGTTAATATCAAATGGAACAATAGAATGTGAAATGCCTAAAGGCCTCATTAAAAATCTATTATTGGAAAATTCAATGGGATGAAATCAAAGGACGTGAAAAAAGAGTGCAATAATTGACAACAACTAAGTTATGAACATAATGAAAATTAGGAAGCTCTAGTTTATTATGGAATAAGTTTTTTTTTTTTTTAATAAGAAGACATCTTGTCAAAAAAAATTTACACGAAGACATAAAATTCCACTAAATAAAATTAGTTTTAAAAATCTTACATTTGCTAATTTATCTCCACATACGTTACCCTTTCGATAAATAAGAGTGATTCTAAAACAACGACATTTGATAAATTGAACGCAATTATTTCATTTATTCATATGATGTCATGAAGAAAAAAAAAGGAATCTTTCAAAGTTTGAATAGTGATGTTAGAATCACACTCCAACCATATATTAGTTCAACCCCTTTTATTGTTCACTCAATAGCCAACCAATCAAATCAACATGAAGAGTAGTCGAGATTCTTAAGTTAACTACATATTCACCTTGAAAAGAACCATGATAATCTCTAAAAAGTATCCCATAAGCATAACTATTAAGGGAACTCCTATAAACACCATCAATATTGCATTTTATCCAAAACAATAGACGAGGTTTTCATATCACTTCTTTAATCAACGTAGAATTTGATGCATGACAAACAATGTTGAATTCTTTGAAGATCCTAAAATTACACATATAAGATCTCATGCATCCCTTAAAGTTAGTACCTAACAAGTAGGCGCTTACTTTGATATTATGAATTGATTGTTGCAAATTCATGTGATTATCTTCAAAACTAATCATGTTTTTGGAAAATCAAATGCTCTGTAATATTTCAATGATAAACGGAAGCACAACATTTTTAGTTTGCGGTCTCCAATCCAAGCTACAAGTGTCAAGAATTGTTATGAGAGAAGTGTGATTCATCTTGTAGTCAAGAATTGCTTCAAGGCAAGTCCAAAGATTTCTAAAAAAAGACCACTCCAAGAAAAAGTATTGAGCAATTTCCAAACTATACTCACATAGGTTACAACAAAAGACCCATGAAAGACCTCTTTTAACTAAATTATCATCTTTTGCAATGACATATATATAATTTTTTCATGTCGTACATGTAAGCGGCTAGACCAGTACGAGTATTGACTTTTTAAGGCCGAATCAAAAAACCCTATCAAAATTCGAGTTAGAAATTTAGAGACCAAATCCTATAATTTATCGATCTTTTTGGAGCGATTGATATAATTAGTGTATTTTGACAACTCTACATATACTCTATCTATGTCATAATAATTGAACTATTTGCAAAAAAAAAAAATTTAAAGATAAATGACCATTTCAAATTTTAATACACTTTTTCTTCTAATTATACCATTAAGTAATACTACTTAGATCATCGTATCTAATACAAATCTTCTACTATATATTTATGACATTAAAAATGCACAAACACCTTCTATATCAAATGATGAAATAATTCAATTATAATATAACAGAAAAAAGATTAATATTACTATTTTATTTTTCATATCAATAAAGAATGGTTGTTTAAAGGAAAAAATTGACATAGATATTTTGGGTGTACACTTGATGAGAGAAAAGCCACGGCATCGGTTTATGTGTTACTGTCACACCACGTGCACCATCCCCTTTTCCAATAAACTCTTCTATAATGTAAAGAAAAATATGAAGATATATAATAATAAAATGAACCAAATTACATATGTGGTCCCTTAACTTAATTTCAGGTAATGTTTTAGTTCTTTATCTTTTTTTTTTTTCGTTCGATTTAGTCCTTTATTCCTAACAATATCAAATAAAGTATGAAAATATAAGTTTATTTAAAGATTTGCGTTACGAATTTGATGAAATTTATATTATATTGAAGAATATAATTAATTTTATGAATTTTGATTGAATTTTTTTTTGAATTTTTGTATAAAGAAGGATAATATTGTTGAAATTTTAAAACATAAAATATCAAATTGTCACTTAAAATTAAAATAAATGACCAAGTCAGAAAAAAAAAAAGATAAAGAACTAAAACGTTACCTAAAATTAAATTAAGGGATCACGGATGTGATTTAGCCTAATAAAATGATATATTTAAGAGAATTAATATAATCTAAAATATAGTATTTAAATTTGAGTTGTAATCCTGCAAATTTTAATTTTTTTAACAATAATAAGGTGAAGTTATAATTTCCATGTTGTTAGAGATATAGATATCTTTAATGGAATTTTGTTATCAAACATTGTATTTTATCGTTTCATTTTTCTCTACTTTGTTGTTGTTCTTATACTACCTTTATTATATTATTCTTATCAACCGTTGTGAATTTAATATAATAATTAATACAAATTGAAAATAGTGACATGTGAATGATGCATTTATTATTAGTTACATAATACAATTTTAAAAAATAATTAATATTATATTCAAAATTGAAAAGATAATTTATTTGATGAGAATTTAATTTTACAAATAATATTTGATTCATTAGATGATGAAGGAAGTAAAATAGCACAATTTATTTATAAACCATACAAATAATGAATATTTGTTACTAGCCCATTAGAGTATTTATTAATATGACCCTTCATTAAAATTTGAAATTTCAAAATCAAATACTTCATCTTTACCAATATTAATTATATATACCAACTACTTCTTCTTTTGTTCAAAATAAACTAAATTGTTTTCTTTAAATCTACTTTCATTTTGTTCCTATATTGTCGTTGATCATATGAACTTTACCACTATATTTGGTTGGTTTAATAAAACTTTGAATGATGTTAGCTTTATATCAACTATGTCTATTCTAAACATAATTTTAAATATCAAATTTTTTGGATGTCCAACACAATGATTTCACATAAAAACTAGTGTAGAAGAAAGTGTAGTATCGAGTAATAATGAATCGTGTTAGAATTTTGTTCTAAAGTGTCAACGCTCAACATTACTTCTTAGTAAAAAAAAAAACATTGCTTTTTCTTTTTCTTTACACCATATACATGTGATTTGATATGTGCATTGTTCAAAACATTGCTAGCTAGACATTTTAGGGCCCATTCCCTTTTCTGTTTTTCTTACTATTTATTGATTCTAAACATGAAAAATACTTATATGACACAATAGTTGGGCACAAACTTTTAGACAGACACAAATAAAAAAATTCCATTCCAAAAAAAATAAATGAACAAAATATAAAAAGATGATATAACTAAATTAATTCTTCTCTCTTCTCAATTTTTGCACCTATCCAAAATGTTGAAGTAAATGATGGAGAATATTTTGGGTCAAAATGATGATGGAGAATATTAAATTGTGGAAATCTTGAATCAAGTTGGTTAACTCTATTGGACCCAACATATGGAGAAACTTGTAAAGGATTGGGCCTATTAGACGGTAACTTGATAAATAAATAAAAGGTTTTCTTGAATAGATCCAAAATAATTAGGAGTAATTTTTGTATTAAAAAAATTAAATTTTTTATATTAAATAAACTAATTTTAAATTACTTGCTAGTTTAGATTCACTTTTTTCAGTGATGCAATTTAGCAAGTAATAACTATAAATTCATGAAATAAATCTGCTAAGTGTTTTTATCTATTTAACACTAAAATTAATAGACATTTTTTATTGTGGAGAATAAAGTTTGGGTGTCTAGGAAAAATGGTGGTTATAGAAGCACCATTTCTTTTAACTTTTTGTGATCTATAATAAATTATATTAGAATAAATAAATGTTATTGAAATGTAGTGATATAAAGCTATTAGTGAGATTATTTTTTTAATTTTTTATTGAGATGTTTGGTTAGAGAGATTGAATGTTTATTAAACATTGTCAATAAAAAATTATAAAATAAATTATATGTAGAGGTAAGACTCATTTGACCATTCAAATAAAAGACCTCTATAGTAGATATCATAATTTGTTGATTTACACCTACTTATTTTTTAGAAAAATAAATTAACACATTATAACTAACAAAAATTAACATATACATCTTAAGATGTAGCTTACAAATTTACACGTACTACAAAATGTGTGAGTGTAATTTAGCAAACACCTATAAATAATAAATAAGATTGTTCTTTCTTATAAAAATTGTATTTTTACAACTAGAAAATAGGTTCTAATTTTCACGGCGGTAATGTTACTTTGAAATTTGATATTCACAAAGCTTTTGATACCCTTGATTGGAAGTTTCTGCTTGATGTCTTAACTGCTTTTGGATTTAGCTATGTCTTTTGTAATTGGGTACATGCAATTCTCAAGGTTGTTATGTTTTTCATTATGTTTAATGGACATCTTACCAGATATTTTGCTTGTAAGTGTAGGGTGCGACAAGGAGATCTTTTGTCTCCACTTTTGTTCTACTTAGCCAAATATGTCATTAGTAGAGACATCACTTTTTTGGTCGATTTAGGAAACTTGAAGTCTATGACTGGTTCTTAGAATTTTACTATTCTTTCACATGTTCTTTGCTTAGATGATATTATAGTGTTTTGGAATGGAACAAAGAATAACCTAGAGACCCTCGTGCAATTGTTTCGTGTGTATGTCACTTGTTCTAGCCAACATCTGAACTTGAGTAAATGTAAATTATTTGTTAGACGTGTTATTAATATTGGTTCTTTTCTAGACTTCTCATCTAGATCGTTATCGATTACTTACTTGGATGTCCCCTTATTTTGAGGGAAGCTAAAGTTTTGTTATTTGAACCTATTGTTGGTCGTATTAAAATAAAACTTTATGCTTGGAAAGGTTCGATGTTATCAAATATGGGATACGTTCAACTAGTTGAATATGTTATATAAGATATATTGGTATACAACTTTCATGTTTAAACTTGACTTATTTCTCTTATAAAAAGTAAATTTTTTTGTTGAGGAATTTTATTTGGTTAGGAGATATTTCTAGATGGAAAATTGTTACAGTGATATGGAAAAAAGTATGCTCTCATTTGAAAGAAGGGGGTCTTGGTCTTCTATCGTTACACATTATTAATTATGTTGCCCTACTTAAGCTTTATTGAGATATGTTTTCTTCACATCAATATTGGACTCAATTTTTAAGTTTTGTTTTCTTCGTGCAAATATGCATGTTACATATTTCGCAAAGTCGTCTATTTGACATAGCATTTGTCAGTTTCTTCATTTGATTTTTGGCAACAATTGTTGGAGAACTGGTAATGGTAATACGATAAAATTTTGGTTTCATAATTGGTTATGTTAGACTCTTGTGGATATACTTGATTTATCTCATCGACTTGTCCACTCATTATAGTTTATTGATGCTGATTTTTGTCTGATCACTCTTGAGATATTCCATCTTGTTTTGTTCGTTCATTTTCTAAGATTGTTGTTGAGATGCAATCATATTATTACTCGGACAGTTGATTGGAAGGACCAAACTAGTTTGTAATCTCACAAATTCTAGAATCTTATCTTTTAAAAATAGTTACGAAACTCTTCATCTTACAGAATTGAAGTTTAATTGAATTAAAATTTTTGGAGTGCATAATTCTTCCTTTCAAGTCTTTTCTCGTTTTGCGCCTTTTTTTATAATAAGATATCTACATAAGATCATTTATGGAATCATTGGTGTGTGGTGGTGACGTGTTGCATGTGCTTTCAAGCTTATGAAACTGTTACACGCTTTTATTTGATGTAGCTAAATATCACTAGAAGGGGGTTGAATAGGGATTTTGCTGTTAAAAATAATTTTCAAGTGTTTTAAAAACTATCCTCTTGCAGAGGATGGCAAGCCCGAGGATGGGTTTTTTAAAATCTTCAGATTTGAACTGAGCTAAAGAGTGAAAGAGAAATATAAGATTGACACACACTGTTTTTATACTGGTTCACCCAAAGATGGCTACTTCCAGTCCTCACACTCCTGTGAGATTTCACTAATGTTCAAACAGATCAACCTCAAACAGAGGATGATTACAACTTGTGTATTCTTAAGCTTCACCAAGCTTACAATCAGATTTCAAATATTTCCAAGTGTATCTCACGTGGAAATTACAGTGTGATAAGAGAGTGATTGATTCTAAATACATTCTCAAAAGATTAACAAAGATCTAATGTAGGATTTGTAGAAAGTATGAAGATATAATGGATGTTGCTTCTTGAAAGCTTTAAGATCTTTGATCTTTTTAATGCAGTGTGTTGTATCTTTGATGAAGATAAGCTTGCTGCAATTTATAGAGGTCTTGTAATGTTCATTTCATATGCCAAACCTTTTATGACCGTTGGAAAATCCATTTGAGAAATGCCAAGGTTTTTCTTCATAATTACGAAAATGTCATTCAGCTCTTTGGATAGATGCATTCTATGTTTAAGTACGAGGTAGTTGATTTTCTGGGTACTTGGGGACACGTGTTGTCCTTTTCTATATCCTTTCTTTAATGTTTGAAGTTTATGTGAAGTCATTTTCGTTCTCATTTCTTCAATGCCTTGATAAAGCTTCACATGTGAGCTTTTTCTCTTTCCTTCATTTAATGCTTGAAAGAACATGTGATGTCCTTTTCATTCCTTTCTTCAAGACTTTGCAAAGGCTTCACATGTGAAGTCCTTTTCTCTTTTCTTGCCTTAAGACATGTGATCAATTTATTTTTGACTTGTTTGTTGTTGCCTTTTTGAAGATTGACTTTATAATCTTTTTTAAATCACACAAGAGTACATGTAGCCTTTGCCTATGACATGATGAGTTGCTTTCATAAAGTGTTGGGATGCTTTTCAAGATGTTGACTATAGGCACATGCTAATGTAATCCTTCATCGTACCTTTCTTTTGCCTTCTTACTCATTTTCTTCAAAAGCTTTTCTTTATCCATTCTTTAATAGTATTTTGCCTTTATTGAACGAATCAAACAATTCATTTTTTAATATTATTCTGTCTTTGTTGAATGAATTCAAATAATTCATTCTTTAATACTATTATGTCTTTGTTTAATGAATTCAAATCAGCGAGGATGCAGAACTGCAGTTTCACCAGCTCGTGAGGCCATCCTCGGCATTTTCCATACTTAGCATTTAACTCAGAATTTTCTTCTTTTGCCTTAATGAATGATAACCTGTTGTCTTATATGAATACACTCAAAAGCGCAGATTAGTCATTAACATCAATCATAATCTTTTAATTAATTTTGTTATCATTAAAACCAATTGAGAGAGATTTTGTCTCAACATTATTGAGTGTGTTTTACTACACAACAATGAAACTAGTTGTGCTACGTTTTGCGTATTAAAATTTATTTTTCTTCCATCTCTTCTATTCTTGATATCTGTAGTAAAAATTGGAGTTCTCAAGTGGAGGATATGGTCCTCTCTACTATCACTCACATAATTTGAATTATTTGATTTATCCGTAATTAATTAATATTTAAAAACAAATTAATAAATATCCAACACACTTTTCAATATTTTTCTTCAACACATCTCTCTTAAGTAGATTATCTAAATTATAATAATTTTTTTGACTTTTTTGTTTACTATGTATTTATACCACTCGAGGTATTTGAGATATGATCATACATTTGTGATCTTAAACGGATCATTTTTACTTTTTATTTTTTTATTGGATATTTTATTTAATTTTATAATATTTTAGAACAAATGACTTTTTTAGGATAAAAGTAGTGCCATATTTCTTTTGGTTAAATTAAGTAGTGGATTGTGTTATCATGAAGAATGGAGAAAGAAGCAGCAACTAATGGGGCGGTGTCGGTATGATTATATTATAGCCTTGTCGGAACATGAATTGAATGTCAAAATTAATTTGAAAAAATAAAAAAGTTAAGAACATTTCTTATAGTTTTTAATTTGATTGTGATTTCTTTAAATTCATAATTTTTTTAAAGTTTATTATAATAAATAAAATAATTTAATTTTTATTTAAATTGTCAGTAACTAATTTTTATACTTTCAATTAATTAATGTAAAATAAAATTTATAGTAACTGTTTATACAAATTTAACTCATAATAAAATGTGAATTTTAAGTTAATAATTATATAAAAAACACTTAAAGATATGAACAAGTTTTTTCCGATTACCCTTTTAATTAACAACTAGTGCCGCAGTAACACGTGTTTCTTTTGTGAAAATTCAAACAAGATTTTGTATCTTTAAATCTCATATTTTTGGTGATTTTATTCTTATTTCTTCTTTAATCAAAATTTTATCTGATTTAAATAATTTTTTTAATTACTTTAATTACTAATTTTTCCTCAAAATATATTAAAGTTATCGAAGTTATCCGCCATCAAAAGTAAAGTTCCATTGTCGTGAAAATTCTTTTATGTTGTTTGTTTTGTACTAAAAAGAGGGTCAAGAAACAAAAAAAATATATATAAAAAATGAAAAAGGGGGGCCAAGAAAACAAAAAATATAAAAAATTTAAAAGTGGGCCAAGGCCCATATCTGTGAAAATTTCTAACGAAAGCCACGTTGAGCTTGTTCTTTGCTTCATCTGATTTGTGATTTCTTTTTCTTTCAAATTGTGAATTTCATGTTAGACAAGTAACAAATATAACTATTTCATTTATGTTTCAACTAAATATACCGTGCAAAAATTAACAACAATAATTATAGTGAAAGCATGTAAAAAACTCATCAGAAAAACTACTTCATGTTTGTGAACAATATAAATTTTCAACTAAAATATCAAACAAAATACAAACAACAAAAATGAAACTAGCTTTCATATAATTTCTATATTTAAAATTTTGAAACACTTATTTATCCACTATATTAGAAATTGTGTATGTTTTTTGACCTTCATCATCAACAATCAAAATTTTTACTTTTTCGGACGTGACTATCGAAACCGTAACATATAATTATCTGTGTAAATATACGGTTTGTTTGTGGTAAATAAATTTCGACGCGTTTCAAAGATTGATCTTGACTTTTATTTATAGTCATTGCAAATGAAATGAGTATTATAAATCGCCTTCGTTGAAATTTAAAGAGAATTCTTTGATCATAAAGTATCAATGTCAATTTAGGTATATACAATTTATTTTTAATGTTACTATCAAATATAACATTTCTTTAAAGTACATATTTATCTATTTTTGTAACGATCAATCATGTACCAGTGTACAAACCTAAAGTTAAACCTAAAGTTTGATCAATATTTCTCAAGACATGGTCTATAAACCACCTTCTAACTTGTAGTATACTTGACATCTATCCTTTAATGAACTCTTATGACCTTGAGAAATTTAAGTGAGTAGGCTTTGTGCATGGCACCTAATTAATGCATGCACTTAAGGTTAATTGAAAGCATTGTTATCATGTGGAGATGTGCATCTATATTGTCTTGATATGCACAAATTGCTAACTCATTTAAAGTTTTAAATGTATTTATTGTGTATCACGTTTGTCCAACAATAATTGAGATACTATGTTTTAGTCATATGTACTAGAAAGTGACATTTCACACTTGGTCAGGTTCCTGCCACCACAATTATTTGGAATAAAACAAAATATAGTAGGAGGACCACTTATAGCCATTTGCTTTTGGGTTGGAAGATTGGTGTTCCATTTTAATTTTTAATTCTATTATTGTATATTGTACAAGTTTAGTAATTTAGCTTAATTTAATTACCTTCACTAGTGCTAGCATTGCACATAACTATGCTTCCTTTTGTACCTGCACTTATTAAATTGGTGAATTAACAATGATTTCCATAATGTAGCAGCCAATCATGAATTTGTGGAGCCAATTTGTGCTATTTCAAGTTATATTTCTTGATTCAGATGAAAAATTGATTAAACTTTTTAGGACTTGGTCATTAATTTAAAATTTTAATGATTATTTATAACTCTTTATAAACATAGACAAGTATTTCGGTAGACTAATACAACATATGGTTTAATGTAGATCAATCAATGTTTAAAAATATTCAAAATTTTAATGATGATCAATGACATTCCTCGAAAGTAGAATTGCATGGTTCTCTTCGTTCTTATTATTGAGAGAGTGACATAAGTGTCGGTTCAAGGGAACATATTTATTTTTCTTTGTTTTTATCAAACGATCACCAATCAAGTTAGTTTCTCAACCTTAAAAAATGAGGAGGATCATAAAGTTTTAATTTCATAAAATGTATGTCTTCATTAGAGTTTTGAACCATTTATAAGTATCGGTCTAGTGAACCAACCATTCATTGGATTCTCAACAAACTTACAAAAATAATAAAAATCTTGAATGTAAATGTGTATGTTAAGAATCTCATATTATATTATTGATAATTTTCACTCTACAAATCAGTTTTATGAAATTATATTAGACAAAACATAAATTCTACCGATTTGAGAATTCCTATATATAAGATATGTCAAAGATATAAACGCACTTTGAAATCTAGCTTATATTATTGCTACGAATACAAAACAACATCACTTTTCCCACACCTTGATTTTCTACTGATAAGAAAAAGACAAACTAATAAAACATAGAAATACAAATAAATAAGATAAGTTTTGATTCTTCTAAAGAAAATCATATTAATATTAATACATAAATCAAATCGTTAATATTCTAATAGATATATGAGCAATCAAATCAATATGATTTTTTTAAAGATATCCAATAAATAATGACAAACTAATAATACACAGAAATCTAAATAAATGCGAGACTCGAATTCTCTTAAATAAAATAAAAAATATTAACTATTAATGCATAAATTGTTATTTTATTATTACAAATATAAATTACACACAAAACATCACAACTTTTTAACACACCTTAATTTTTTAATAATAAGTAATGAAAAATTAATTATACACTTATAAAAACGAGTAAACACGAGATTTGACTTCTTTAAAAGTAATTAATATTAACTATTGATTCATAAATCAAATCGTTAATATTCTAACACAATATGAGCTATCAAATCCAGATAACAATATAAAAATTTAAAAGATATTATTACAACATATCTTTGTGATTATATAGTGATGACTACTTCAATTTTAAGCTCCAAGTGCATCTTCCATAGTCTTCAAAGCTTCTTGCATTCTTTGAGCCATCACATCCAAACCATAACTAATAAAATAATCAAGATACTCTAATTTCCAACCTTCAACAGGTTCAACTTCATATAACCACTCAATCTCACAACCTTCATCTTTTGACACAACCTTAAGAGTTGAAACATAGGAATGAAATCCAACATTTCCATCTACAATTGAATAGCTAAATACCCTTTGAATTGGATCAATTGAAAGAAGTTTTTGCTTAGTCCAATTCAAAGTTTGTTTGTCATGTTCATCTATTGGAGTCTTGAAACCTGCACAAAATCGAATACAACCTGGTTTACCTGATATTCCTTCAAGAGGAATGCATGTAGAGAGACTTGGAAACCATTTGTCTAGGCCAAAAAAATCCTCTAAAAGTGGCCATATTTGTTCTACTTTGCATCCTTGTAATTTTGTTTTGGCTTTGCCCTTCCACTTTTCTTTTGATTGTTGAATAGGATCCATTATTTTTAAGTTAGGAAGCTGAAATGCTACACAAGTTAACACAATTGAGGATTAATATTGATATGTATATGTTATGAAAGTAGTCTTATATATAATATATAGATACTAACTTATTTTATGTTTATATATAATAGATATGAATGTGATGCTATATATAATATTGTATGGCGTAGAAACTATGCAAGGTTTTAAAATGAACAATGATTAAAATGTGTTGCTATTTCTTTTAATAAGAAAGAACACTTTACACAAAGTAAAATTGTTTTCTCTATTATATATATATCCTTATTAAAAATTATAAAATATTAAATATCTACTAATAATATTAAAAAGACAAACATCTTAAATAAAAATATAAAAATAATTTAAATAATAAGTATACCTTAAAAATTATATATGTTTTTTATATATAGAATTAAAAGATTCTCCAAAAATTATCTTATATATAAGATGAAACCGAATATTAGTTATTGATGCATGCATATGGTTAGGTGGAACTAGATGTTACATACTTATCACTCAAATTTGATTCAGAAAGATATTATTGTACTTTTCACGTTAGGTCTTTAAATTTATTTTTTCTGATTCTTCTGTCATGTAAGTTACATTCATTTTAAACTATCGGTCTTTAAAATATATTTTCTCTAGAATGAAATATAAAAGCAAAAAGGTAATTGAAAAGTTGATCTATTTAAACTAAAAGATTAGTACGAAGGACATATTATTGCATCTTTTGGTAGAATTTAAAATGATCAAAAGATTTCAGTTGAACTAATTGTTATCTAAATTGAGATAAATGACTAACGATGCAAATAAAATATAACTTAAAGAATTAAATCAGAATAAAATAAATTTAAAAAATCTAAATGAAAACTATGTTAATCTTAAAACACTATAAATATATTTTTGTCTTCTTTTTACATTGTGGTTTGCTTCCTGCTTTCATTTTTTTTTTTGGTGAGATTTTTTTTGACAGGAAATAATTATTTATACGGTGACCTTGCAAACTCATTTTTCATGTTTTTGACAATTTCAGTTTTTTTGTGACGGTGAGTCAAAGATTTTTTGTTTATGGAAAAAAATAAACTTTCAAACTATTTTGGCTGGTTACACAGAAAATCAACTATTATAATTACGCTCTTATAATCAATCTTAATTTAAATTATCCGATAATAATCACTTTTACTCTAGTGCATTTAAATATAAATTAATTAATATCAACTCAGTTTTAATTAAAATTAATTATATCAAATTAATTTTTATCGCCGCAAAACAAAATACACGCTTAATAAATTATCTTGTGTCAAAATTAATGGATAAGATTCTAAGATAGTATGATGTCAACTTTCAAATGCATGAGTTATATTTAATATATTGTTCATGAATGACATTTATAAATCAATAAAAGTACTATTAGGACTGTTGTGTACGATTGGAGAAATGTACTATGCACCCCCACAGTTTTACCTGCCACCCCCCATAATTTGTTATTGATCAACCTACCCTTTTTTACCTTATATAAAATTTATCAGTAAATTTACTACACTCTTTTCTCACCCCCACTTTCGAAAGTTTTCCAAAAAAATTCTATTATTCGAAAGTTTCAAACTTTCGAAACAATCAGAGGTCAGATTTCAACAACACTTTCGAACCTTTTGTCAAAAATCCAAAGATTTGAAATGCAATTTTCCCAGAAATCACAAAACATTCGAAACTTTGGTTAAGTATGAAAGATTCGAAGCATGAATTTGATGAAACCTTCGAAACTTTGGTTAAATCTGAAACTTTGGAAGTTTTGTTTGATGAAACCTTCGAAGCTTTGGTTCAATTCAAAACTTTCGAAACCCAAAAAGTTCGAAACTTTGGTTGAAGCTGAAAGTTCCGAAACCTAGTTTTCCAGCAATTTCGAAAGTTTACATCAATGTGAAAGTTTCGAAACTTTCAATTTTTTTTTTTTAAATTTATCATTATTTATATATATTATTATTTATATTTATTATTATTTATACTTATTACTATTTTTTTGATTTTGGGATGCGAAAGAGGTGGAAGATATAAATCAAAATCAAAATCAACAGTGACTTGTTCTCATAAGGAAAATTGTCCGTTTACTCTCAGATGTATACCCTTAAGTGTCGGTGAAGGATGGAAAATTAGTGTTCGTTGTGGAACACATAATCATGATCTACTTGATACTGTAACTGGTCATTCTTATTTGGGGCGTTTAAATGAAGAAGAGAGGAAATTTGTCAATGACATGACAAAGTATAAGCTTGCCCCCAGATTCATCCTAAATGCTTTGAAAGAGAGAAATAAAGCTAATCTGACAATTCCAAGTCAAATATATAAAGCAAGGAGTACTTATCGATCATCGTTGAGAGGTCCGTATACAGAAATGCAGCATCTGTTGAAGTTAATACAACAAGAAAATTATGTGTATTGGACAAGAAGACGGGAGAATTCTGATGTTTTGAGAGATATTTTTTGGACACATACTGATTGTATAAAGTTGTTAAACACGTTTCATTTTGTTTTGATATGTGATAGCACATACAAAACAAACAGATATCGGTTACCATTACTTGAAATTGTCGGTGTCACATCTACTAGTTTGACATTTTCTGTTGGGTTTGCTTATTTGGAACAAGAGCGACAAGATAACTTCATCTGGGCATTTGAAAAGGTACGACAGTTGTTCAAATCTGAGACTTTAATTTCTAAAGTTATTGTGACTGATAGAGATCTTGCCATGATGAATGCGATTAGTGTTGTGTTTCCTACTTCAATACATTTGCTATGTCGTTTTCATATTGAAAAAAATGTTGGGGCAAGATGCAAACAATATGTGAAAAAAGATAGGCAAGAAGAAGTAATGGATTTATGGAAAAAAAATTGTATATTCAAGTAGTGTAGAGGAGTATGATCATCACCTGCAACATTTTGAGCTAGTGTGTGCCGATATTATTCTTTTTGTTGATTATGTGAAAGATTCGTGGTTAACACCTTACAAAGAAAGGTTTGTCAATGTTTGGACCAATAGAGTGATGCATTTGGGGAACACAACATCTAACAGGTATTTTTAAATTTGATTTGTTTGTTTTAGAAATTATGATTTACTAGTTTGTGATTTATTTTAATTTGTATTATTTAATTTATTTGTAGAGTTGAGTCTGCCAATTGGAGATTGAAAAACATGCTGCAAACTAGTTTGGGTGATTTGTGTAAAAGTTGGGATGCTGTGAATATGATGTTGAAGAACCAAATATGTATCATTCAATCTTCTTTTCAGAAAACCATCAAGGATGTTGAGCACGGGTATAATTCATCATTCTTTCAAAGTCTACATCATTGTGTATCAAGGAAATGTTTTAAAAAAATTGACAAACAGTTGCAGAGAGTGAAGATTGTAGGTACTGACAAAACAATATGTGGTTGCTCAATCAGAACAACTCATGGATTACCATGTGCTTGTGAGTTGGCAAAGTTGCAGATATTTGGTAATGTTATCCCTTTAGATAGCATTCATGTTTTTTGGAGAAAGTTAAGCCTTGAGAATGAATTTGAGGATGAAGAATCTTTATCAGATTATGACTTTTCAGAAGAGTTAGAAGCAATGAAAGCGTACATGAAGAAACACGATATTGTAAGTCAAAGGATATTCAGGGATAAGGTGCGTGAAGTTGTATTTCCACATACAACATCAATACTTGCACCACCAGAGAAGGTGAGAACCAAGGGAGCAAGTAAAAAGAAGAAAGAATTTGATACTCCTCGTGATCCGTCATATTGGGAGTATGTTGATGCCTCTCAAGAATCTGCAAAGCAACAATCTCAACGTTCTGCAAGGCAACCATCTCATTCATCACAGTATTCTGCAAAACAACCATTTTACACATATTTTCCTACTCTTATACATCCGTATATTGAGGAGATAATAGATGTGGTGGCTGATGGAAATTGTGGGTTTCGCGCAATTGCAGCATTGTTAGGTTGGACTGAAGAATCTTGGCCTTTAGTTCGAACACAATTGGATAAAGAGATTCGTCTACATCAAGACCTTTATGCTAATGTGTTCGATGACAGTGTTGAATCAGTGCGAAACTCATTGAACATATCAGGACTGGGTGCTCAAGGACAAGATAAGTGGATGTGTTTACCAGACTTGGGTTACGTGATAGCAACACGATATAATGTCATATTGGTGTCGTTGTCTCGTAATCTGAATATGACATTCTTTCCGCTAAACAAAACACCGCCGTCAAAAGAATGTTTACTAGCCATTGGATTCATCAATGGAAATCATTGGGTACATGTACAATTTATTAGTGTTTATTAAATTAAATTAATTAGCATTGTTTATATAATATTAGCATTGTTTATTAAATTATATTTATTATTGTTTATGATATTAAATTAAGTTTATTAATGTTTAATATTTTATTGTCCAGATCAAGTTGAAGTCTAATTGTCCTTTGCCACCTATCTCACAAAAATGGAAAGACTATTGTAGTGAATGTGCAAAGACATGGGAAATAGCTTGTGCAGCACGTATGAAGCAATGGGAACACATTGATCCATCATTTAGCAAATCATCTTGTATTTCATTAAATGAAGATTATAATATATTTTGTATTTCATGAAATGAATATTATAAAACAATTCGATCATTTACGTTGTCATTTACTTTGTCATTTACGTTGTCATTTACGATAATCTCAAAATAACACAGTCGATAATCTCAAAATATCACAATAACACAATAACTAATATTCAGTCATACATAACACAATAACACAATAACTAATCGTCATACAAGCGACATAATTCACTCAATATTTCATGAATCTCACTAAATGGTCTTACCATATCTAAGGCCCTATGTGCAAGCTCAGCTGCTCTACGGTCTCTAAGATCTCTACGGTCTCTACCAGCATGTGCAGACGATGATGGACCAGCATGGGCAGCAACAGTAGTATGTGGACTCGAAGGTGCAACGATGGATGGAGGGAGAATCAGAGGATGTGAAACACTAATGTACCATGCATAGTAGTCTGCAGTGACCTCTCTAGGAAAAGTGGCAACAGGATATAGTCTCCGAAAGGTCTCTACAGATGATCTCATAGTACTCTGCCACACCCAATCTATATTGTCCGGCATCGGAGGAACGTCCCGCGGAATGCACTGAATACGACCAAACTGTCGAAGACATCGCTCTGGCAAATATGGGACTGAGACTCCACCACATCGAAGATATCCAGAAAACATCAAAATCGATACAAACGGATGATTAGCTCGATCATCATCATATGGTGTAAACACTACATCCTCGAGCAACAATCCATCAAGTCTCCGACGATATGCCATCAATCCACCTTCAACAACATGTTTTGCAGTCCACCTACATGCTCTTGGAAGATGCGCAGGAACCGCTCCTCTATCACCCCGCTTACAGATCCTAGGGAAGTGCTCGTAAATCCAACACTGCAACATAATTAACATAATAAAATAACAACGTAATAAGTAAATAAATAATTACATTAATAATTAAATAAATAAACGACACAACTTAATATAAATGATATACCTGCAGTAGGCTCATGTAACCTCCCAGCTGTCGAGTGTCGTGGATAGCTCCATCTCCCAAGTTGTCATAAAGGAAAACTAATGCCGCGGAAGCCCACGAGTAGTCTCGACAACAATGTAAATCAATAAAAAGAGAAATGTATTTCGCCTCAACACGCGTATGTGTTTTATCGGCGAAAATAGTGCAGCCAACTAAATGCAACAGATACGTTCTAGCCGCACACTCAAACTGGTTAGTTTGAATGAGACGGCTATACAAATCACGCAACCATTGCAATCTATATTGGGCACATTTATTATAACTAATCTCAGCACATGCTTCCTCCCATGTTGCACCTAAGTACTCATGTGCAGCTCTTACAGCATTATTAGTATTCATATTCAAAGGTGCATCAAAAAATTTACCATGCGGTGAGATGTGAAGGAGAGTCGCAACATCATCTAAGGTGATCGTCATCTCTCCAAATGGCAGATGAAATGAGCTGGTCTCTCGATGCCATCTTTCAACAAATGCCGATATCAGACCAGCATCCGCCATTGTGAGGTAGCCTGAAGATAGATGCATCAGCCCAGATTCCTGAATCCAATGCTCTACAGGAGCTGGAATAGGAACTTCCGCAAACTTCTTCAATTTCAATCCGTGAGTAATTACCTTTAGTGATCCACGATCCTGCGAGTAATTACAGAACAATTGAGATTAATTCAACTTAAAAATAAATAAACAAATAATTAAACATAAAATAAATATAATTAAACATTTATATTAATATATAATTAATTAAATAAACTTAAACTTAAAAATAAATATAATTAAACATTTATATTAATATATAATTAATTAAATAAACTTAAACTTAAAAATAAAT
Source organism: Cicer arietinum (assembly GCF_000331145.2). NCBI lineage: Eukaryota > Viridiplantae > Streptophyta > Magnoliopsida > Fabales > Fabaceae > Cicer > Cicer arietinum. The sequence continues at coordinate 27,847,459 of NC_021167.2, forward strand.
ATAATTAAACATTTATATTAATTTATAATTAATTATAAATGTAAAATAAATATAATTAAACATTTATATAAACATTCATTTAATTTAATAAACTTAAACACAAATAATTAATTTTCCCATAACCTCCAAGCCATGTGATGCTCGTACTGTGTCAACAGAGATGTACCGTCGGTCCTCCGGGAAATCCGGTCTGCTGATCCTGATCATCAATATCAGCAGCATCATCCGACTCATCAGCATCATCTGACTCATCAGCCTCAGGATGTGCAGAAGTATCAGGAATATCATCAGCGGTCTGCTCCATCTGTGGCGGCTGACTGCCTAATTGGACGATTTGCTTCGTTGCATCGTCTGTTTGATGTTGTTGGTGAAATTCTCTCTACACCATCACGTTTGTCACCTATGATGTTACGAATCTTTTACATTTCGAATATTTCACCTTCAACGAAACCTTCGAAACTTTTGAACTTCGAAAGTTTCAAGTTCAACAAAAGGTTCGAAAGGTTGAACATTTCTTGAAAAAACATGCTTCGAAAGTTTGACATTCAAAGAAAGTTTCGAATGTCTGGAAAAATCTGAAAAAAATCATGCTTCGAAGCTTTGACATTCAACGAAAGGTTCGAAATTTCCTTACTTTTTCACTTTGAATGTGTGAAAGGTTCGAATATTTGGTAGGGTGGGAGAATCGGATGTTTCAGAGTTTCGAACAAATGGGTGAAAAAAGGAAAGTGTATTTTTTTTAGGGTTTTATAGTTAAAATTAGGGGCAGTATGGTCTTTTACTTATAGTTGGGGGGTGAGAGGTAAAAGTGGGAGGTGCCCAGTACAATGTAACTTATTGGGCCATCCAGCCCAACAAGAATAGAACATGTTTGTGGAAACCATATTCGTGTTGTTGGATAATATTTATTGAATTTTTTATTCGTCACCTCACTTAAATCTCTCATTTTTATATATATTTAAATATCATATATACTTAAAGAGACTATTTTTTTATTTTATTATGTGTAAAAAATTGTTTTTCTTTTCTTTTTATACACACATTCGAAATTTTAACAAAACATATTAAAAAAAAAATTCAAATTTTTAAAACTATAGTTGGTTATAAAATTTTTGAAATATAAAATGGGTTTACTTTCAAAATTTTAATTTAATTTATAATTTCAGAAATACAATTTATTGTATTTATAAATATTTTTGAAGCTTTTGTTTTTAACAAAAGTTTTGATATGCAAAATCTCAGAACTTTCAAAATTTCAAAACATGAATATTTTTGAAAGTTTCAAAAATCAAATTTTCAAAACGTAATATTACATAATTTTTTTTGGAATTTCCAATTTAAAAATTTTCTATTCTAGAATTTCTTATTTCTATTTTGGAATTTATGAACTTTCCTATTTTGAATATTTTTTGTTCTAAAATTTCCTATTTCGGAAATTTCATATTGTTTGAAACTTTCAAAAAAACATTTAAAAATTTGAAAATTACGTTGTTAATGTTTCAAATTAATCAATTTTTTTGTTTTTGAAAATTTGAATAATTTGAAATTTTTTAAGCTACCTTTAATAAAAGTTTCAGAACTTTCAAAACTTCAAAACATAATTTTTTTGAAACGTAATTTTACGTTTCAAAACATTCGAAGAAGATTAAATTTTTTAAATGTAAATTTTGTTTCAAAATAATGACAATGTTTTTTGAATTTATATTATAAATTTCTGAAATTTTCTCTTTCAAAAATTTCTATTATAGAATTTCCTATTTTTATATATAATAAAAGGGGTTAAATAGTCTTTTTAAGTGTATTGAAAGGATTATAGGTATAGGTGGGGTGGGATGACAAATAGAAATCTCTATTTATTTAAATATATATAATGTTAGACCACATAACTCATAAATTCAAAAATAGTTGCATCCTAATACCAATCTACCACAATATCAATTTTAATACTCAGAATTTTATTTATTCTTATTTAACTATAAATACGTAATATCTAGTTCAACCAGCAATATGTAGATACTATTATTATTATTATATTTTTTTTTATAGTGATGTAAGTTCGAATATATAATTTCTATTTTGTGTGTGTGAATTGATTTATAGTATTTGTTATTTTGTCTACAGACGCAAAAAATCAACTGCGAAAATTAAAAAGAGAAACTTTGGGATCTTTACTTTTTGTGTCTCTAGCACTTGACAATGAAATTAGAGAAAAAGTTTATTTTTTATCACACATTTTTTTAGTAGTGAAATAAAAAGTATAGATTAAAAAAATATTTTTGAGGAGTCATATTTTGTTTTTTCTAAACAATTGTTTACCTGAAATAAAAATATTTGTTGTAATTTAGGAGATGTCAATCCTTTAAATGAATCTCAATTGTTTTAACAACTTGTCTCTACAATTACGCACATAAATACATTTGTTTACTCAAAAAAACTATAAATGAATTGGATTTAGCACTCTTTAGGGTTTTGAGGGCTCACCAAACAATAAAAATTATGATTTAGAGAGTATTAACAATGCTTATGTATACTCATTGATGATGTCTTTACATTGACAATTTAACTCAAACTCATGTTGTGAAATGTGAAATGAAAAATAACATATGATATCCATTTATTATATTGATTCCTTCAATATCTCCACATATATTTATATGGTGATATGTGATTCAATGCATATATGAAATTGTATACACTTCTCATATCGTTTTTATTAATCTTTACAATTAAAACAATGACTCGATTATAATCAATTTGACAAATATAAGCAAAAATAAATATATTTATCAAAATTCAATTTGTCGAATTTATATCAATCAAGCTACCGTCTCAAAGATAAAGTCGGGTTTGTGGAATTTATATCCACTGATATGTTACTTTGGCGGACTTTACAATATATTATTACTTTAGCAATTACATAAAACACTAACGATGATCAAATCTCATAAGCGCAAACTTATGTTCAAATTTGATTGAATGAATATCAATCAAATCACCATCTTAACCATAATAATGGAGATGACCGTCTAATCTATTTAAAAATTAAATGGTTGTGGTCCCTCCCTCCAATTTTTAATTAAAAAATAATTATGTGACATATTTTAAATGATGTAGTATATGACATGATAATATTCAATTATTAATACTTATAAATTATAATAAAATCCTCTAAATATTTTAGTTTCAACTTTTAAAATTATTCATTTTTGTAATTTATTCAATAACATATAAATTATTAATATATATAGATGATTTTACATTAAGAGATTGAATCTCACGATATTCAAAATATACCAATTCACCGTTATCTCTGTGAATATCTAGTTACTAGAACTTCAATTTTAAGCTTCAAGTGCATCTTTCATAGTCTTCAAAGCTTCTTGCATTCTTTGAGCCATCACACCCAAACCAGAACCAATAAAATAATCAAGATACTCTAATTTCCAACCTTCAACAGGTTCAACTTCATATAACCACTCAATCTCACAACCTTCATCTTTTGACACAACCTTAAGAGTTGAAACATAGGAATGAAATCCAACATTTCCATCTACAATTGAATAGCTAAATACCCTTTGAATTGGATCAATTGAAAGAAGTTTTTGCTTAGTCCAATTCAAAGTTTGTTTGTCATGTTCATCTATTGGAGTCTTGAAACCTGCACAAAATCGAATACAACCTGGTTTACCTGATATTCCTTCAACAGGAATGCATGTAGAGAGACTTGGAAACCATTTGTCTAGGCCAAAAAAATCCTCTAAAAATGGCCATATTTGCTCTGCTTTGCATCCTTGTAATTTTGTTTTGGCTTTGCCCTTCCATTTTTCTTTTGATTGTTGAATAGGATCCATGATTTCAAGTGAGGATGGTATTGATGTGTATATGTTACGAAAGTAGCCTTATATATAATAGAAAGTAAGTAGTTCTATGTTTATTGAGAAATTGTTAGATATGAATGTGATGCTATGTGTAATATTGTCTTGTGTCAAATATGCATAGTTATAATATGATCATTGATTAAAACGTGTTACTATTTGCTTAACTAAGAAATAAATGTTGTTGAGATTGAGAAGCTAAATAATTTTATGGAAGGGTAACAATATAGTAATACATAGAATTGTGACATAATATTTATAATAGTTAATTAATGACATGACTCACATACATAAATGAGATACTTTCATAATACTTAAAGTCATTCGTGACATAATTGCATACTACCTAAAGTCATTATATAATTACAAAATATCCAAAATGACATAATATTAATATACCGTAATACTTTTAAAATGTATAATATAAATAAGGTCACTGAATACGCCAAGTAGTTAAATTATCCTCCATAAAATTATCTGAGAATTTTCTATTACATACACAAGATATTTCATTGTTTCAATTTGATCATTTTTTCGGTGTGAACCTAATTAAACAATAACAAAATATATTGATGTATTTAAAACAATGTGTAGGTAATTTTAAAAATAAATTAGAAACCATACCTTCTTAAAAGCTCTTCAATTCCTTTCACAACCCAAAGAACTACAAGTTGAACTCACGACACAAACAATGTAACTTCCCGCTTTTTCGAGACATTAACTAACGAAATTTTAAACGTAAAAATACATATTCGTTTTTATTTATTTATGATTATCTTAAATACTCATTTATCTTAAAATCAATTAATAATATTTTTAGTTTTATTTTATAAATAATGAATCAAAGTATTTACAATCACTAAAAGTAAATTTTATACGTTAAACAAAAGAAACTCTTAGAGTCAAAACTATTGATGTTTTACTACCCAAACATAAATCTTAGTTGGTCATAAACTTTGGACTTGTGGAAAACTCACCCAACAAGTCTAACCCCAGCACAAAAGCATCTCGGGGCCTCCAACTGCATGTTATTGTACTTCCTCGCATTTCTCTTATTGGGTTGACCATGACATTATTCACTCAAGTAACACTGTATGTGACGTCCTGAAGTTGTACCACGTTCTCCAACTTAATCATTAAAGAATTAGATTTACTTTAGAAGTAATAAAGTTGCCCATCAACCTTATTCATTAATCCCTATTTCCTAACATCCTTTTAAGACACTCATATAAACCATTCTTCACTTCAACATCAGCATTAAAATTAGGACTATAATGGAACATGAGATCTCGACAATGGCTTGATACATGCAAATGTCTATGTAGTTGTTTATCCCACTTTTCATCAACAATATTCCACAAAGAAATGGCATTGACACATTAAAAGAAATAGCATTGTTTTAAAAAATGTTGCAATTTGGAGGTCAGCATCTTCCTTAATAATCTTCTTAAAAATATTGTTTAGAGTAGCTTGAGAGATTTTATCATGTATTAGTACATAAAAATTACATGAAACACTAACGTTTATCAACAATATATCTCAGCAGTAGAAACTTAAGTTCAACCACATCCTTACACTAGAGACAATGATTTGTCAGCTAGACAAAAACATGAAAAATGAATATGATCAGTTAAGTTATGAAGTACACATAACACATGTTTATTTTTCTTTATTTTGGTTGAACCGATAAAATCACCGTCTTAACCATAATAACGAATAGAACCACAAACTTCCACTTCTTCAAATCAATGTCTATTATCATTAAAATTTCAACTATTTTTATATATTGATCCATGGTAAACTACTTATCAAAATAGTCTAGAGTATTTATTTTCTTTTGTTACTATTAGGATAGTATGATATTCAAATTCAAATAACTTATGCTAAGTTTGGTTTATATAATAAAAAAAAAAAAGGAAAGAAGGGTAAGAGAACTGAAAGTGACAAAAAGAAAGAGAATAGAAAATAAGACAATTTTTTTGTTTTTTAGTTTGAAATAGTGTAAAAGACTAAAATTGTTTAACAAAAGTTCTTTTTTTTTTCTTGTTTGATTATGTAGAAAGTTAGAGGAAAGAAGGTGATATAGTTTTAAAATGCAAAAACGACCCAAAAAGTAGAATAAGACAAAAAAATGTAGTTGTTAAATTGGATAAAAAAAAAGGAAAAAATTACAAATTTCCTTATAAAATGGAGAGAAAGAATAGTTAGTGGAAATGAATATCTTCCTTTTCCTTTTTAACATTTTTTTTTTTGTTGGAATCAAATTGATTTATGAGCAAACAACCCACAACTGTTTTGATTATAACAAAGGATATTATAAGAATATTTTTATCCTCTAATGTGTGTTCAAAGAGATATTTGATAAAATTTTATGTGATCTTGTGATCATTTCATGTAATGAAATCAATGAAAATAGTCAATTGACAAAAACATTCTATAGCAATTGTAATCAGGTTATTACTTGTTAGTGGATTAAGTTCAAGGAAAAAATATCTTTAAAATAAAATGCGATTTAAACTTTGTATGTTGTTTTCTATATAAACTTTTTTCTTCCCAGTCTATTTCACTATTTCGAACTAGAGATAATAATTTGATTCATGTCTAACAAATACCTAAAAAAAATATCAATGATGAGTATGATAAAAGTTCGTACTACAAATATAAACACAAAATTAAGTAGATTTTATACGAGTACGAGTACTTTAATATCAACGTCATATATATATATATATATATATATATATATATATATATATATATTAAATTAATCTAACCTTATCTATAATAGATTAATTTATACATAATGAAAATATAAAATTCTTTACGCTATCATCTAATAATAGTTTTTATTTATTTGACACGTCAATATTTTTCGATCTTTTCACATATTTCTCTAAACTCTTATCTATTTTCCTATCACACTTTTATTCAAGAAAATTCAATAAATAAAATAAGAAAAATGATATTTAGACACAACAAAACATCAATATCATATAAAAATAAAAATACAGTTTTTAATTTTTATATTATATTTTTTCTCCTTTTAAATATTTTGTCTCTCACTTGAGATTTAACACTCATGAGTTTATTTACGATATCTATATCTGAATATGTTGTCAATTTTAATATATTCATATAACAAAACAAACAAACAAAAACAAAATTAAAACTGATGAATCATATTAATTTTCTTCTTTCCAAAGCTCAAATTTGAATAATTGTTTAAGACATCTAAATCTAGTACCACTAATAGACCAACAATGTATTACTTTTTATCTCTCTGAAGTTGGTGAACTTAAGATGTTCTCATATTACTCATATTTTTTATATATATGAATAGTAATATCGTTCCTCTAATTCTCCTCACATATTATATATGAAAAAATATTATGTGAGTTGAATTCTAAAGGATTAATAGAGGCATAAACACTCAAACAAAAGTGTTTCATATTATCACCACCAAGGAGTTATTTTTAATTTGACAAATAAAAAATTAATATTTATTAAAGTGACTTTGATAATTATTTTATTTTTGAAAAGATTTGAATTACATTCTTTAGTAACAAAACCAAATTCTTCTCTCAATTGCACCAATTTTTCTTGGCGAGATTTATGCTACCTTTTTTCGTTTCAAAGAGAATATCTTTTACTTTTTGTAGTGCTACTCTCTCATCTTAAATATAAATAAATAATATAAGATAAATTTGGTGGTCATAAAGATATACAAAATCTAACTAATTTGACTATATTTAATACTATAATTCTCAAAATATCATTTAATAAAATAAGCTTTCATACAAAATTAAATAAAAATACTATTAGAGAAATACAATTAATTTTATTACATTATCCACCATTCTTCTTAATATGTGTGGATTTAGTTAATTTTGTTTTATAATTGAGATATAAGAAAATAAATGAAGTATATCATTTCTCACATTTGTCACTTCACTCACTTTTTTAAAGTCCACTCGTTTTTAATTGGACCACATTCATTCTTAAATATAAAACACTTTTGATATTTTTTTTCGTCTTATATTATAAGACTTTTATAAAAAAATTAATTACATTAATTATTTATTTTACAACATATTATTAATTAATTTATGTCTTTTTATAAATCAACAATATATATAATATACATATTATAATAAAAATATTAATTAATTATTTCACTTTAAGAATAAATTGAGAAAAAAAATATATTAATTTTTAATAAATTTAATATTATTATTCACTTTTTTAATTCTCGTAATTTGATGAATAAAATTTTATATTTAAGAGAAGAGATATTATCATAACAATTATACACATATACTCCTACATTGTGCTAAGTGGAACTTTTAAGTTAGTGTAGTTATCTTTTGCACAAACGCTCAATTATATAAAATCTGTTTCTTAATGGATAATTCATCTTGGAATCCCTTTATATACCCCCAAACTCCAACTCCCCCATCACAAAACCATATAACAAATATATCTCAAATCCAATCAAACACTCTCTCTCAACAAAAGAAGAAAAAACACACAAAAACTCATCAAACCGTTACTAAAATGGAAATTGAAACAAACCAATCAATTGTAGCAAAAAAAGTATGGAAGACAATACGCATCATTTTGTTCATGTTAAGGAAAGTCATAGCCAAGAGCAAAGTGATATCCGAATTAAATCTCTTGGTTAAACGTGGCAAAATTGCGGCGGTCAAAGCCATCACAAACGCTCTCACTCTCCGCCACTACTCCTCGGCCGCCGTCTCATCCTTTGTATCTCCCCATGATTACGACTTTAGTTGTAGCAACAGTCCGACCGTCATTAAATTCCACAACAAAAAGAAGAACAACCACCACCGCTACCACCACCACCAGTGCCACGATGTTTCCACCGTTCAAAAGGTTCTAGAGATTCTCAATGACATGGAAACTTCTTCTTTTTCTTCTCCTTCTCCGCTAGTGGCATTGTCGGGATTTGACAAAAGCCCTATTGGAAAAAAACAACTTAGAATCACAGATTCGCCGTTTCCTTTAAAGGAAGAGGAAGGAGAAGATTATAGTCACGTGGATATTGCGGCTGAAGAATTTATTAAGAGATTCTATAAGAATCTCAACTTGCAAAAAGAATTGGCTTCTATTCAATCGCCTTACCACAACTCTTGGAACAAATAGAACATTATTGGTCTAGTCTAGTCAAATTTTAATCGTTGATCGAATTAATATTTAAATTCAATTTAACGATTGAAATTTAATTAGACTGACCAGAACAAAACAACAATTACCTTGTTTTTACTCGATCTATTTACTGAATATATAATTTTGTGATAAAAATGACAAAATCACGATGAAGTATCGGATTTTGTTTTATAAAAAGTAAACTACACATTGTATGGGTGTATAAGCACTTTTTTACATTTTACTGCTTTAGTAAAGTAAAAAGTCACGTGATGATGGATTTTAGTAGTTACAAAGAAGCACGTGATTTGATTTACTTTGATGTAGTAGTTTGTTTTGTTGCCCCCTCTTGGATTATGGTTTCAAGATGGAGAGGTGATGTTGGTGCTTATATGGTTAGATAGAGTCTTTAAGTCACACTAAGGTTTTTGAGTTATGTAATACTATGTTTTATGTCTATAAACATGTGCTTTTAAATATCATGTGTTGATAAAAATTGTGTTTGTTCTATGTCCTTCTCTTGTGGTTAAGAATTTCTTGGTTCCCAATGAAGCATATTTAACACTATTTCTTCTACTTTCAATACTAAAGTAAAGATTAAAAGTTGAGAAACAATAAATGTGTTTTTGTGTGGGGTAGTTAAATAAGTATAGAAATACTTTTTTAAGAAAAAAATATTAATTTCACAGTTATAAAGAAATTTAATAATAAATACAATTAATTTTTTAAATTTTAAGTAAAATATAAATAAAATTTACTAAATTTTTTTTAATGTCAAATATTCAACTATTTATATGAAATATTTTTGAATTAATTCAAGAGTATATTAAAAATAATAGTATTAATCGATTCAAAAATGTTTAATTTAATTGTTGTTTATAATAGCAATCACAATTTGATAAATTTTTTCTATAAAAAAGAGTATATTTATTGTCTCTCAATTGGCCCCTCTGAATTATGATAGAGGTTAAACTTCATTTACACAATTCTTAAATAACTTGTAAACTCTTAAAGATTTAAGACACAATTGAAAACATATTACACCATCCAAACATGAACTCAAAAAAATCATACTCAAATAAATCAATTTCATATCTTACCCTTTAAATTAATAAGCGTTTGTATTTGTATTAAGTGTCTTGATTTGAGTTCATAACGTAATGTGTAGCTGTTTCTTAATTGAGTAGTAGATATATTCAATTTAATTACATTCAGTTAAGCAAAACAAAAAAGATAACTGTTTATTCTTAAACAATATCCAATTGCATTCATTAAGCATGATTTATGAAAGAAGAATTAATTAAATAATTTCTATGAAATAATTATTTTTGGTGTTATATATTTTATGAAATTAATGGATGCGTTTGTTATGACTTAAACTCATAAAAGAAAGTGCAATAAAAAATACTAATCTATTAAGTGAGAGATATTTAAAGATTTTTTTAAGAATTAAATGCCCCTTAGAACGTTTAAATACTATCTATAGATTATAGTTTAGAATGTGGTAGCATTTTTCTTAACCATAATTACCAATTTTTTAGCTATGATCAAATTAACCGCGACTAACAAAGGAAAGAAAATATTTAATTAAGTACTTTAGCTACAGTTGCAACCGCTGCAAGCATCACATAAAATTTTGCCACCCTTTAACTACTTAGCTATGGTGGTTATAAGTTATAACCATGCATGGGAAAAGGTCGTTTATTTTTTATTTTTTATTTTTTAAAATTACATTACTTTCAATACACTTTCTGACTAATTTTTGGTAAACCACATGCATAATTCTCATACAAGTAATACAACCATATCATCTAAACTAATTAAGAGAAACTAAACCATATAATCATATATCAATATTAATATCATATAATTAAGATAAAGTCTTGTAACAACCACTCCAAAAATAACTGTACAATACATATAAAATGTAGCATAACTAGAAAAAAGGTAGATTTAAAAAAGTGAAACAAGGTGATAGAAAGAGGACAAATTAAAAAGCTGAACATTGTTATCTCAAACATAAAAAAATAAAATTAAAAGCATGATAGATGATAACCTCCAATCTATCTTGTTTCGGAAGTAGGACCAACTTAAGGCTAAAGCTTATAAAACAAGGGCTTCAAAATTCCTATATAATAATTATTTTTTTCATTTATATTTGGGCTTAGAAAAAATAAAAATCTTTAATCATAACAAATGAAATATCTTACAAGTGTTAAAATATACATCAATTAACATACTCAATTCAATCAAAAATATATATATTCAATTGACATGCTCAATTAAATATTTTACATCTAAAAAAAATAATTTATATATATATATAATAAAAATAATTCTTTTATATATAATTTATAATAAAATCTTATTATTTGCATTGAAAGAAATCTCATTTTTTATCAAAATTTTGCTTTAGAATTTTTTTTTCTTTGGATTTAAACAATATCCAAACACACACATATATATAGTGAAATATCATTTTCTGTTAGTACATTTAGCACTTTAGTAAAAAGAAGTACATTTAGAACCCCAAACATGCTCTAGTTAAATAGTTTTTATTAAATTATTTTGGGCTCATATTCATTGTACATACTTGAATTTAGCACATTTTGTTGATGAAATACGAACAAAAATTTGTAACATTTTTGTTAGCTTTTTATATTAAAAGAAGCCATGAAAAAAAAGTAGCATTTTAACTAAAAGAAAAAGGGAAAAGCAAAACACTAGTGGATAAAATTACTCTAATAAAAAGTTAGTGAGGAAAATTATAGTGCTCTATAATTGAAGCCAATCACTTCCTCAATGTGTCATTCATTATAATCTAGTTGATACTTTTTGTTGTTGATATGTATAAAATGGTTGATACTTGATGCCAAAACCAACGTGTAAATATACAATATACAATATATAACAAAATCATCAATTTGAACCATAAGTTTTGCTTTTAGCCATTGATGATATTTTTAACCTTTTTCTTTCTTGGAGTTAATTTTTATGTATATTCTTTTGTATTAGCTAACCAGTTTTCAACACTTGGCATACAAATTATGGGCATGAATGAGGACTTATTTGCACACATTTATGTAGTAAATGATTGCGTGATTGTGCAATCACAAATTACCCGTAATTTTTTATTTTAAAAAATTAAAAGCTGTTTGAGATTAAGACGTTTGATTGAGATCAGACAATTCAAATAACTGATTATTATGGAGTCACTTTCTGTATGATTGCGTACCAAATTCAAATTCCATGAATGATTATTGACTTAATTACGACATGTAGTGACATATCAACATCATTTTGAACTTCAATCACATTCCATTAATCAATCACACACACAAAATAACTCTAACAACTAAAACTAAATAAATATAATCATTAAACCTTAACTCAACTGACAAATATCGATATTATTAGATTTGACGTTTTGTCTGATTCAAACTTGTAAGTTAATTATGGTAGAATTTATCAATATCTCTTCTAAGATAAAATGAAATAAATATAATCAATTAATTAAAATTTTATTAATAAAAAATATTTAGTTAAAATACTTTTAAAATGTATTATTATAAAATATACAAGCTATATAATACTATATATGTAATATTAAATTTTGATTTTACTTTCTTTTATTTTTATTTAATAATTAATAATTCCTCCACTTTTTTTATGACGAATAATTCCACTTCTTGTTTAGCAACATATCTAGCACTATATCACCTTGCTTATATTTTGAACATTTTGAAGGTAATGATAAAGTTGTAAATCAATGAAAAAGTACAAAATAATTTATAGCACCAAAAGTATTGTTACATTGATAATGCCGTTTTATTGCAACCACTCTATCATAATTTTTTGACAAATGCTACCAAATGTACCAAAGAGCTTGAAACACTTGTTAAGTAACCTTATTATATTAATTATTAGTTTATAATCCTTAAGATCTTACACTCCAACTAAATTAACTTTATATTCTTACAATGTACAAATGAATGATATGCCTAGAACCTGTAAAAGTAGCTAAAATTGTTACATTATGGTCAGATTAAAATATATATACTCTCTGTTTTACTATGTCATTTTAGATAAAAATTATCTCAAATAAATATTATTTTAAATTTTTAGTATAATATAATTATATTTTCAATTATTGCCTCTAATGAGTAATGTTATATACATCGATCTCAAATTATTATATCATACTTTGTATTTAAGGGATCTTTATAGTGTGAAATTATTTTGAGGTACTTAGTGGATTGATTTGTCTGTTTCTTCTAAATAAAAAATATAGAGAGCATTGGCAATGGCAATATATAGTGGAACCATTTTCTAAAAAGACATGCTGCTTTTAATTTATCCAATAAAGAAGAAGTAGAATTATTGCTTCAATTGAAAAAGAATGGGATAAAAGGGACTTTAATTAATAAACTTTTATGTTCTATTTTATTTATATTTATTATGTAGTCGTATGTGTGGTGTGGCTGTTACACGTATCCATGTGTGGTCTAAGAACACATGGAAAGCCAAAAGAGAAAGCCTTGATGGTATCCTAATTAAGGGATTTAACATTTTGTATTTATTTCCTTCTTGTCTTTCTCCCTCATACATTATTTCTAAAAATAATTGATTTTTAATTTTTGTGTGTGAAGGGGTCCATTGAAATAAATGGGATTTGGGATGTCTTGATTGTAAGTTGGGTGGTTTGTGTGTGTGTGTAATCTACGAGTGTATAATATTGTTTTGTTAGAAAAATGGGAGTGAGAGTTTAGGTAAATCAAAGTGAGTTGTAGTATAAAATATTATCATTTAAATATAATTTAGGTGAGGGCAAAAGAGATATGTCTAGAGCTAGTAAATTGTCACTGTGGTGGAAGGATATAACATATTTGTGTTAATCAGAACGTTGGATTGAGAATTGATTTTTGAATAATCTTATTTGAGTGGCGGATGATGGTAGAATTACTTCCTTTTGAAAAGGTCGGTGAAGCATAAATTTTATCCATAAATCTTCGTATATTGTTCAACCTTACTATCAATAAAGATGTGATTATAGTATACCTGATAGGTAATAGCTTTGAGGTTATAGGGTAGGTGGGTTGAAGGAGACATTTGTTTCATTGGGATGAAAGAGTTACTTGAGGAGTGTGCATCTTTTGTAGGTAATATTTTTTTGCATGAAAATTTGGTGGATAAATTACAATGAAAAAATGGTTCAAGTGAATATTATATAGACAAAAGGGGGTACAACATGCTCATGACAAATAAGATTATTCATTCTTGTCCATTTGGCAAGTTTGTGTTGATAAAACAATATTGTTGAAGGTATTCTTATTCTCGTGAAGGCTATTTAATGATAGGTTGCCTACAAAGTCCAACTTGATTCGCGTAGTGTGTTGTCTATAGAAGCTCCGATGTGTGTTGGTAAGTGTGGTGTAGTGCAATCTTAAAACCATTTATTTGTATATTGCTCCTTATTTGGAAAAGTGTGGTTCATGGTTTTGAATTGCTTTGGTGTTTATGCAACATTTTATAATCAGTTTCATGTTCATGCTCATTTTTTCTCTGGCTTATTCCGTAAGAGTTAAAAGCTTCGAGCTTGTGTTTGGAGTATTTAGTTGATCTTTGTATATTATTTTTCTTTTAGGCACATTTTGTGGTTCCAATAATTCGTATTAATAAATTTTGACTTCTTAAAAAAAAATTGTCTAATTAATTATATTTTATATTCACTCATGAATTGTTGTACTAATTCAATAATAATTGTTTGCAACTATATTAGGAGACTATTGGAGCTATGGAAGTATATTATATTTTATTGTGAAGCTTATATTATAATTGTGTTATTTGAATATCAATATACATATATATCACATATGACATTTTTTATATATTTTTTATAATCAATGTTAGTAATTAGTTACGTTAGATACTTTTTATATATTTTTACACCTTTTCTAGAATTTAAATTATAGTCTTTTAACTCTTTAAACTCTTAACTCAAATCAATTGAACTATTAAACTTCCTGCATATGATACTTTATATATTTATCTTTGTCCATTTATCTTTTACTTTTACTTTTTACACTTACACGCATTTTAAAATTTACACACAAAAAACAAGACATTGTACTCGAGATCAAAATTATTATTTGACATCATTTTTCATATTATAATTTGAAGGTGCATGGTTTCTTCCTTTGGGACCAAAGAGAAAAGGCTTAGGATCTAGGCAAGATTCAAAGTAGAATCTCCTATCTTTTTTTTAGTCGAAGCAAGATTTATTCATATCAATTGTATTACACAGTTGTATTTATTTGTAATTTGTGTTTCATTAAGTTAGTTATGATGAATGTAAAAATCAATTATTTTTCCACTATATAAATTCATGCCAAAATTTTCTTTTTAAGTTGTATAGATTACCTTTGATAGCTCATAACCATTGTGCTACATCATCTTTTGATTTAATTCATTGTGATATTTCAAGGTCCTTTGACTAGAGTATTCAAAAAAATTAAAAACTAAATCAAACTGTATAATTGAACCGAATTATTTTTAAACATAACTGACTTATCAAAATTGAGAACCAAACTGTTTTTTCAAAAATAATTTATTAATCGAACTGATTTTTAAAAACTAGAACTAAACTAGTTTTCAGTTCGAAAAAACTAGAACCGAACCTGTTTCTTAGAAGTAATTAAAGTAATTATGTAAATTTTGACTTATAAGAACAAAACACAAAAACTTATAGAAATAAAACAGTGTGGTTCAATTTGATACAAAAATAGTTTAGTTCAATATCATTCATATTATAACAATTTAGTTCAATTCAAATAGATAAAACTAAGTGAAAATTAATTCAATTTAGTTTAAAGTAATAAATTCGTTCACCAATTTATGGTTCACCAATTTATAGAACTCAACTTTTTTTAAACTGAAAATCAATTTAGTTAAGTTTTAAAATTTTGCAAAAGTTACGTGCTAATTCACTAGTTTTCTTGCCCTTATTGACTAGACAAAAACTTGGTTGGAGAAAGAAAACATATGCATCTTTTGACAGTTGTTGTAGGGTCCTCGTTGTTTCACTCCATGGTTCATCTTTATTGCTTGGGAGAATGTATTGATATTGCCATATATCTCATCAAAGTAACTCTAGTTGTTAGGTTAGTTTGTCTAGATTTAAATTCATATTCTTTTTCTTATATTTCATTCAACATCTTTTAACTTACCACTTAAACTACCTACCTGGGACATGTAAACATGATCCAAATGAACTAGTAATTTATTATATAATTAAACATGATTACAAAAATATATGAATTTATTTTTGTGGAGAATAGAGGCATTTATATTTTACAACAACTTATATATTCACTACTTAATCATATACTATGAGTTTTATTTTGTAAAAACCACCTCTGAATTTTTTTTGGAGAAAACCAAAAACTATTAAAATGCAAAAGAGATGGTATAAAAACTTATGTATAAAAAAGATTTGTCTAACGTTTAAATGCATTTAATTTCTTAAAAATAGAAAATTTAACAAGACTAACTTTTATTATACTTGGTTTGATTTAGAAATTTATCAAAGACCGGATAAAATATAAAGCAAAAAACTTGACAAAAATATAAATTTTTTTCATTAAATCACAACACAATTTTTTATTTCAAATACAAATTAAAAATTTATTATTTCTCTCTCCCTGTCTTTTTACCAAACATAGAAGACATGACAGTTTAGTTTATTTTCCAATAAAAAACAAAACAAACATAAGAAAATAGAATAGTTTCATCAAAAACAATAAATAAAATAGAATAGAATAGCATTTGCGTAGGAGGCATGCATTTTTGAAGCAGTTCTTCGAAATTATATGCTGTTTTATTTTTTGATAAAAAAAAAAATACTCTTTTATTTTTGTTATTTTTTCTTCTCGCGATTGAACGTATTCAAGAGAGAGAGAGAGAAGTCGAGAACAGTAGCAGTATATGATTTGATTCGATTCGCGAATTCTGAAATCAAAACGACGCCGTTTTGGTGATGGTAGCTCAACAGCTCTGAACCCTTCGTCATAGAGCGAATCTGATTTCGTTGTTCCAACAATGGCGTCGTGGCTCAAAGTCGCTGAAGGTAACAAACAGATCTCGTTCATTTCATTCGTTTATTCCATCTAATTCTATCTCAATTCATCAATTTCTTTCTCGTTTTGATTAATTTTATTAGCTCCATGTTTTTCGATTTAGTAGTTGTTAATTTTGATCTCGATGCTTGATTGATGATCATCGGTACAGGAAAATGAAATCATAGATAAATGCTTAATGCAGTGTAAAAGATGATGCTAAATAAAAGTTGCATAGTTTTTTTTTATGATTATTTTGGCAATGGACTGTGATTCTGATTTATTGGAAATTAGGCAATTAAATGAAGCATTGAAATGTTAAAGGTGAATAATGAATATTGCTTGTTCTTTCATAGTCAAAATATCATGTAGTCACTAAGGTTTGTTATTTAGAACCGCGCTTGATGAAGAGTCACAGAACAGGTTTCTTAAAGCTGATTTTGTTGAGCTTGAAATGTGATTAGTTTGATCTTCATTCAATGCTTCCGACTTACAGACCGGAAAATGCATGGTATTATTGTGACTAAGTGTTGTGTTAGTTAGTTTATTAGAATTGCGGTCGATGAAGGATCACAGAACTGGTTTCTTAAATCTGATTTTGGTGAGCTTGAAATGTGATTAGTTTGATCTTCATTCAATGCTTCCGACTTACAGACTGGAAAATGCATGGTATTATTGTGACTAAGTGTTGTGTTAGTTAGTTTATTAGAATCGCGGTCGATGAAGGATCACAGAACTGGTTTCTTAAATCTGATTTTGGTGAGCTTGAAATGTGATTAGTTCGATCTTCATTCAATGCTTCCGACTTACTGACCGGAAAATGCATTTTATTGTTGTGACTAAGTGTTGTCAATCGCAAATCACACAAAATAGGGGTTTGTTCAAACTATGTTACGCTACCGTGTGTTATAAGTGCAATTCAGTGTTGTCAATTGCGGATCACAAGAAATAGCAGCTTGTTCAAATCCCGTTATGCTATAGTGCTAAAGCGATGCAATAGCAGCTGTTTGACAAAATTTTGTACTAAATAGTGTTTTGCGGAGCAATAGCGATTTGTTCAAATTCTGCTTTGTTATAGTGCCACTATAGCGGCTATTTGAAATCGCGGGTGCAATTTGACAACACTTTGTACTAAATCATGTATTGTGAAACAATAGCGGTTTGTTCAAAATCTTCCACGCTATGGCGCTGTAGTTGTTATTTGACAACATTGTTTGGATCCCTCTTTCATTCATGCATATTGCTTTTCTCTTTTATCAGATTTTTTGTCTAGGAGAAAGGGAGTGGGGGAGGATTATGTCACTTGGTGTTGTTTCATTGTAGGGTGTGCAGTGATGTACTAGAAGTGCCTTTCTCCTACCTTTGTTGCTTTATGACTGTCTCATTTTGAACTCAAAATCAAATTTGACATGTACTTTTTTGTGGCCTTGATTGATCAGATTTATTTGAAGTTGTTGATCGAAGAGCGAAGTTGGTTGCTGCTGACACAGCTGAAGAACAATCTGATTCTAAGTCTCCAGGTTTAGATTTTATTTCTTTTAGCTATCAATACTTAATCTTGTATTAGATCTGTATTCTTTGCTGTAAAGATGTGCTGCCAATATAATTGTAAGATTAAACTTTTGAAGTTGAAACAACTGTTGATTAGTAGGTTTCTTGTGTTCTAGGTTTTGATTCAAATATTGATAGTCCTTTGACCCTAGTAGATTAGGAATTAAAGCATTAGAGAGAAAATAAGGGTAACACCTACTTTGGAAAAGACGGTTGAGCCTCACCTTTGGCATGTGTCGACAAACCCCATAGAGGTTCTACTAAGGAGGGCAGGCATATAAGATAGGGAATTATGTTTTTCAGATAACCAGATATATGTTATGTATATGCATACTCTCCTAATATTGTGAGTGCTTACTTTTGTTCTATTGTTGCCTTTTTGAAATTAGCTTCAAATGGGCAAGGGTCTCAAGGCAAGAGGACACGATCAAAACCTAAGGTATTACCGCTGAATTTCTATCCTCATAATGTGTGTCATATTGACATCTAACTTGTCTTCTTGAGCTTTCCAGGCTCAAAAGGGACTGTCCAGCCCATCAACTATAATTAGTGACACTACTAAGGAGAAAAGTGGATCTCCAGAAGCAACATTGGATGTAGCAATTCCAAGCGACAAAGTTGATCCTGTAGACAACAATGATGGGAGCGATTCCATTTCCACAAATCAACCGAAGGAGCAGCAACCTACTGATGCAACGTCGCCCATATTAGGATCTTCATTGGCAAAAATGCTAGCTAGTGATACCAGTAAACACGACACAGGTGATGTGGAAGTCTTGGTAAACGATGCTGACGTTGATGTTACCACTACTGCAAATAATGAGCCTGTCAAAGAGAATGCTTCAGATATTCATGAAGTGGATGCTTCTTCTTCTCCCAGAGGAATTAAAGGCCCCATCCACAAACCCACGAGTACTGGCCAAATTACTAAGTCTGGAGATTTAGACTCCAACCAAAATATGGATCAAGAAAAAACTGAATCTGTGACTGTGGCCGATGATGTAGCTCCAAATAGTGATAATACACTTACAGATTCTGATATAAAAGTTGAACCTATCGTGAATCAGAAGAGCCAAGAGGATCATAAAACTGACATCTCCCCAAAGAAAGTACAGGATCAACTTGAAGAGGTAACATTTATTGTGGAGAAATTTATTCATTATTACTTATATATAACATCTTTCAAAAAAAATTCTTCTAATTTTTTAGTTGGTACATAGGCCCAAGGATTGCTCAAAACAACAAAATCTACTGGTCAGTCTAAAGAGGCAAGGTTGGCTCGGGTAAGAAGAATGTTGTTTAAACTGTCAGTTTTGTTAGCTAAGGACTCCTTAAATGGGAAAAGCTGATCAGAGGTCAATCCTGTAGATTAGTTCTGGAATGTTTGAAAGAGTTTCTTCCTAATTCTTCCAATAGATGTCTGTTTGATATTTTTCTAATGATGCTCAGGTTTGTGCTGGACTATCATCCCGCCTTCAGGAATACAAATCCGAAAATGCACAGTTAGAAGAACTTCTTACTGCAGAGGTAAAGTGCTATTGCTGTTTCCTGTTAAAGAGACTAGAAAATCTTGTTATGCACTTGAAATAAAACACTTTAATGTATTGCATTTCTAAATAAATTCTAAATTTACAGAGAGAGCTGAGTAAATCATATGAGGCTAATATAAAGCAGCTACACAAGGATTTGTCTGAAAGTAAAAAGGAAGTTACAAGAGTGGAGTCAAATATGGCTGAGGCCTTGACAGCTAAAAATGCTGAAATTGAGGCAGTTTTAAGTTCTGTGGAAGCAATTAAGAGACAGGCTGCGTTATCAGAAGGAAATCTAGCTTCCCTGCAGGTTAGTTATTGAAGTGTGTCTTGCACCTGAACTATATTATGTACCATATGCTTTGCTCTCGTGAAAGCTTTTTCTTTCTTTCTTTCTTTATTAAAAATACTTTCATATCTTATTACTACAGCCCTACGCTGTTTATATAGGAAAAGAAATTATAATAGTAATAATGCCAAAATCATAAAATAAAAATAAATAGAATAATATAAAATAAAAGAGAATCAAATTTGATTTCCCTTGATTCTTCAAGATCTACCTTTTTCAGTTTCTTTTGTCAATCTCTTTCTCTACATGTAGGATTTTTCGTTGTACCATAGTCCATAGCTTAATTATATCATGTTTTATTTTTATAATTTTTAAGGCATGGGTAACACTGTATACCTTATCAGGCAAACATGGAGTCTATGATGAGAAATCGGGAACTAACAGAGACAAGGATGATGCAGGTAATCAGGTTCTCTAATGCATGTAAGATTCCCTTAATTTGTCATGTCCCATTCATAAGATAAAGCTGTTTGCATCATAAAAGTGCTACTCTTGCAGGCTCTAAGAGAGGAGTTAGCATCTGTTGAGCGGAGAGCAGAAGAGGAGCGCGCTGCACATAATGCTACCAAGATGGTCCGTAATTTGTATTCTATAGTTTTATGTGTTTATGCATTTTATATTGTTTTCTTAATGATTATGTGTTTTGTAGAGCAGGCTGCTATGGAAAGAGAAGTAGAATTGGAGCATAGAGCAGTTGAGTCATCTACAGCCCTTGCGAGAATACAGGTGACGTCAGCACCTACTGCTTTTAAACTTTTAATTGGGATGCAATTGCAAATCATATTAAAAGCATAATAATGATAACATAATATACCTGGTGGTTGCCAAGTTGTTTATGCGACTATAAATGCTATGAAATTTGAAATCTAGAGCTTGTGCATGAAATAAATCATCGGATTTTAAGCATAGTTGGAAATTTATCCGTGAGAAAACATTTCAAAATAACACTTGGATCTTGTTTGGATAAGCAGCTTAATTAAGCGCTTATCATATGAGTGGTTATGTTTAAGCTATTTCGATGACAAAAGATAAAATAAAGTCAAATTGGTTGTTTTCATTAACTATTTTTAAGCAGTTATGAAAATAAGCTGAAAATAGCTTTTGGGCACATCATAAGTTGTTTCCATAAGCTCTCCCAAACAATCTCACAAGTACTTATGTTAGTAGATAAGGTCAAATAAGTCAATCCAAACAGGCTTGTATTTAGGATGCTAGTATCCAGGCCTTGCATTGTTTTTTAGGCTGCAAGGGGCTGGTCATATCACTATTTGGCATCCTTGTTTAGACAAAAGGTGTTTTAGAAGGAAAAGGGGGAAGTACTAATCCTCCTCAAACTGAATAAAGAAAGTACTAGAAATTTAAAAATGAGTAAAACTGCCAAATTTTCTGTCTAAATTGTTAAAAAAAAGAGTTTACTTTACACAACTATTAGATTAGAAGAACACCACTAAGGTTATATATACAAAAAGGGTCTAGTAAACTAAATCTTAAACTGATTAGAAATTTTTCCATCCCCAAAAACTTTCAAGCTTTTGCTCATATTAAATTTGAAAGTAGGGGTAGGTTCATCTACCCCTATTCAATGCTGCTACACAAGTCTGACAACATTCTCTTAAGCTTATTTTTATGTGGCCTCTTGTCCTACCCCCCAATGCTCTTCAGATTGGCCAATTTAGACGTGTTAATTGGAGGCTTTTGAGAATATAGGGGATTGGGAGAAGAAGTTACTTATTTTAAAGTATTCCAAGTAGCATTTATACAAGCATCAGTGATGCTATTTGGGTCTTGCTATTTTAAATTTTAATAGGTCATCTGTTTTACAAAATAAGGCTTGGTTGTTGTTGATCTATTTTACAAAATAGTAACGAACAATAGTAACAAATTCACCAGCATAAATCTGGTATGGCTGCTTTGGTTCTCCCTTTAAAGCTATTTTGATTGTAGAATTGTTATTGACATCAATGTTGAACATATACATTGATTTGTTAGTTTATTCTCTTTTCAGAGAATAGCAGATGAAAGGACATCAAAGGTCACAGAACTTGAGCAGAAGGTGGCACTTCTTGAGGTACGTTGTAAAAGAGTTAAAGCATTTCTTTGTGAATATGAAGGCTGATTATTAGGGATTACTATTCAAAATATGGATCTGCTGAAAAGTTCAATGGGAATCTCTGTTATTAGGTTGAGTGCTCATCTTTAAATCAAGAGCTGCAAGATATGGAAGCCCGTTTGCGCCGGGAACAAAAAAAATCACCAGAAGAGGCCAATCAAATAATTCAGGTATAGACACATACTTGTGAGAAGAAAGTAGCCCACTTTGAATCTTACAGAGTCAGTGCCCTTTTGATTTATTTTCCAAACCAAAAATGCATTTGATATGCTGTGTACATGTAAATAGAGGACATATTTATCTCTACTTTTTGCATAAAAGTGTTATTGTTTAGAAGTAAATATTTCCCCGTATTTGCTGTTGTTTACAAAATATTATATAGAAGAAAGCTTGAGTTCTTTTAGTGATTATGGATTCTGTTTGCTACATTACATAATTTCAACGCCTACTGCCATAGTAGTTAGTATTGCATGTATCGTCGATTCAAATTGTGATACGAGACAAAACATAGCTACCAATGCAAATAGGGATGGGAATAGGTTAGGCCGTCCGTCAGGGGCCTATGGCCTGGCCTATTTAATAAAAAGGCTAGGCTCAGGCTATTTTTAAAGTCTGTTTATTTAAATAGGTCAGACTCAGGCTTATAAAAAAGCCTATTAGACATGACAGGCTGGTCTATAGATATTTTATTATTTATTAATGTTATTTTTTATTATTATATTAATAATATTATTTCCTATTTTAAATTCTATCAATTAGGCAACCACTTAGTAGTCATTCCATATTCGGTAGCCGTTCCATATTTGGTAGTCGTTCCATATTCGGTAGCCATTCAATTAGTCAATCACTCAATAGTCGTTCCATATTTGTTTGAGAGCTAATCATGGGTGCATTTGTTTTAGGAAAAAAAATCTATTATTTGAAACCAAAAATTATGCTTTAGGGTTTAAAGGATGTTTGTTTCAAATTTTTTAAAATATATTTTATTAAAAAAATTATTTTTTGTTTAATATATATAGATATATTCATTGATATTGGTATGTGGAGAGCATCATGTGGTATGAGTAGAACATTTAAATGTTTTAATATGAATAAGGTTTTTAAATAGGCTTCCAGGGCAGACCAGACTTTTAAAAAGGCCAGACTAGATTTTTAAAAAGGTCAGGCCAGGCTGAAAAAAAAGCCTATGATAGGCCTAGGCCTAAAAAATTAATCGTAGGCCAGGTTCAGGCCTTTCAAAGCCTGACCTAGCCTATTCCCACCCCTAAATGCAAATCACAAGCCTAATCATTTCGAACTCTGAATTGGTGACCGAATCAGATGTATCACGGTGGAATCGTTTGATTCGCGATACACAGATGAATTTGATACATGAGGCAAAAACTTCAAGCCGAAAAAGTGGCCGGTTTCCATGAAAACGTGTGAGTTGTCTTCTACAATAGGTCTTCCAATGCACGATATGTATCCCGATTTGATAATCATGCTTATAACTTCCACTCCTGCTTTTTTTTATAATTGAAATACCAATTATACCTGATCTTTTTTAACCAAAAAATATCAAGAGGGGGGAGGAGTGAGTTGTGTGCTTAAATTTCTAGGGACTTAGTTAACCATGGGTACAATTGGTGAACACTAGTCAAAAGCTACAGCTTGCCACAACTGTTTCCGCCTCCAACTGGCCAAGGGAGTATTGGGCCATTGGCATGTATCATTAGTATTTCGATTTCTGCAGTAACAATCATAATAATATTAGTGATAAATATTCATCCGTATGGAATTATAACCTTGTAAGTTTGGTATATCAAGGTTCAGGCATGGCAGGAAGAAGTGGAGCGTGCACGTCAGGGTCAGAGGGAAGCTGAAAACAAGTTATCTTCCTTGGAGGTATTTTTTAAAAATATTTGCGTATGAAGTTTATTGGAGATAATGAACTTATATCTTGCAAGTTAAGGTTTGGTTCATATTATTCATTAGTTTCACTATTTCAGGCTGAACTGCAAAAAATTAGAGTTGAAATGGCTGCCATGAAGAGGGATGCTGAGCATTATTCACGTCAGGTAATATTATCACATGGAATCCCAACTAGTAACATACTCTGACACTCTTAACACATTCCATTATTATTGGGTGAAATGAAATCCCCTCTGGGCACTGCCAACCAATCTGGCCACACTATTAGTAGGGCCGGAATCGTATTTTCACCAATAAAAGAGTTTCTATGTTGCAACGGTACAGTACCGGTACCCGGTACAAAGCAGGTACAGGATGGTATGACTGTTTAACTAACCAACCTGACCAATAAAAGAGTGTCTATGTTGCATAGGTTGGTACTGTACCGGGTACCCACCACTGCAAACAATTTTTGATTACCATTGGTGAATTTTCTATTGAGGTATAACTCTCGCAACAAAACTAAGTGGAGTGATGATATGAAAATCTACTTCAAATGCTATTAGCATATCATGATATTCTTCTGTGAGTTTTGACATAAACACAGTCGAAGTTAACTTAGTTCTTTTTATTTTGATTTTATGGCAATTTTGAAACACTACTTGTTCTTGTTCTAAGCATCATGTTCTTGTAACAGGAGCATATGGAGTTAGAGAAACGCTATCGGGAACTGACTGATCTTTTGGTAATTTTTGTCATGGTTAAATTTCAGAAAAGTTTTGTAATCTTCAATACATTCATGTGTTACTTTTATTGCAGTACTACAAACAAACACAATTAGAAACCATGGTCAGCGAAAAAGCTGCTACAGAGTTTCAATTGGAGAAGGAAATTAAGCGACTTCAAGAAGCACAGGTATGTGCTTAGGCTCCTGTGGCTACTTGTGATTATTAAATTGACTTGGCCAGTTTTTGACACCATTGTCATGTTGAACAGGCAGAGACTGAGAGAAATAGAGTTTCTCGTCGAGCATCATCAGCTTGGGAAGATGAGGCTGAAATAAAAACCCTAGAGTATGTTTTTGCTTATTATTATGGTAGCATTTATCTTGTTTTTCTGTAATGCATTTGATCAAAATAACCATAAACTTAACCTCAATGGTCATGTTCTTTGCCAGTAGAGAGGGAAGTTCCTTCACACCCATTAAAATGCATCAATCCCTTCTTTTACTCGTTTGATTACATCCATGTTTCAAATAATCTCTTATTTATATTTTCTTCATATTCTAATTTGTTCATTTCCACATAATACATATAGTTTAGTTGTGATTTTCTTATGATCTCTCTGTTAAATCATTTAATTGCAGGCCTCTTCCTTTGCATCAACGTCACTTGGTTGGTGCAAGTATTCAGGTATGACAGCCATTTTAATTTGTTATTTTCATCTTCCAATTGAACAATACTTTTTACTTAGTATCTTGCATGCCTCATGCAGTGGCAGAAAGCAATTAAACTGCTAGATTCAGGGGCTGTCAGAGCCACAAGATTTCTCTGGCGTTATCCAACAGCTCGAGTTATTCTATTTTTCTACTTGGTGAGATAAGTTAGATGTTTAAAATGTATAATAGCTGACATGAACCCAAACCCGAATCCAGGCAAGAATTTCATTTTGCTAACCTTGAGATATTGCAAATTTGCAACAGGTGTTTGTACATCTCTTCTTAATGTATCTCTTGCATCGCCTTCAGGTAAAAGACACTCAGCTAATTTTGACATATGACAATTTTTTAATACATGCAGCTATGTTAACCCTATCCTAATGGATAGATTATTATTGCAATCAAATTTAGTTGACTCTAGGTATATTTTTTATCCTCTATTATGTAGGTACAAACAGACAGTATGGCTGCTAGAGAAGTTGCAGAATCTATGGGACTTTCTAACCAGAATTTACCATGAATTATCTAAATATTTCATTAAAGACTTTTCTGACCACATATTTTCAAGTGTACATTTTAAAAGCAGCTGGTTTGGGTGGCGAGATAACAGTTCGGCGAATACTCAAGTTTGCGAACCGAAATAGGAACTGAACAAGTATCTAATGTCTTGAGGTGAATCTCAGAGAAATTGTTGCGTGCTGGAGTTAGGACAATTAGAATTCGTTAATGTAAATGATTATTAAATGGATGGAAGCATCTCTATCTCGATATTCCCGCGAACAGTATTGTTTAATCATGTTTGTTCAGTCCCTTTTTTCTTCTGCTGAAAATTGTATTTTGAGGAAATAACAATATTGTAGATACAAATTTATTTTGTTTTTTCATTTTTTGGTATTTACCAAACTTGAAAGAAGAAACATTACCTACTTTATAACTTGTTAGCCTGAGAATCTAAACGTTGTTCTTTACTGTATAATATATTATTGAGAATATTAAATATGGAAAATGTTCTAAATAATAATAGACGTTTCAAACTTTCTAAACCTGTTCTTTTATTCATTCATTCACATGAAATAAGTGGTAGGAATGTAACATTCACTTGAACTAGATGACGGCAAGTTTGTCTTATTCGTACTTTTTATGTTCTCAAAATACAATGTAAAATTTATTTATTAAAAATAATGACTTTAAATTAATGTATAAGAATAAATGAATATTTTATTCAAAGTGTAGTTTGCCTTGTTTTTATTTTTTCATTTTTAAATAGCATTTTTTAAAAAGAAAAAAATAGAAATATATATACTCATTATAAATGCATTTTTAGAATTAGTTTTGAAACAAATGAATTATTTTAGTAAAAAGGGTAAAGGATTATTTTTTAAATAACTCATTTTAAAAAAATTGAGAGTATGCATATAATTGTATGTTTTATATAAATAAAAAATGTATCTTAATAATGTGTTACAAATGACAATTTGTAAAATAGACATAATTTATTTATTAATATGATAAATTCTACTATAATTAACTCATAAAATTGTGAAGTTTTGGATTCAAACCAAAATAAGACGTTCAATCCGGTCAAAGGATAAGGCCACCGAAGCAAGTGCGCCTCCCTAAAAAATAAAATTTTTTACTTAAAAAAAGGCCTCATATTTTTTTATCTATGAAAAAGGCCTCACATTTTAATATTCTTAAAACTAATTTTGATAAAATTTTATATAAATTAAATAAAATATTTTGTTTTTATTACAAATTATTTAATACTTATCTCAGTACAACTAAATTGGTTAATTAAGACAGATAAAAGATGAGTATATCATTAATATAAAAATACTAGTTATAAATAGAGAGATCATGAGATAAATAGTGAACATATTGTTAACATGAGTTACTTGAGTGTGGTACAATATATACACATTCTTTTCTTCTTCAACTAAAATATGAAAAATTTTACATGAGTGCCTGATGTTGCCGTATAACCGTTGAAATGTCTTATTTCATTATTTGAAAAATATAGAGAAAATAGATTTGAAAATGTCATTAATTTTGTTAAAAAAATTTATATAATTATTAAATAAAATATTAATAATTTATTTATTAAATTTTGAAAATACCTTATCTAATAATTGAGAATTGTACTCGGCACCCCCCACTTTTACCTCCCACCCCCAACTATAAGTAAAAGACCATACTGCCCCTAATTTTAACTATAAAACCCTAAAAAAAATACACTTTCCTTTTTTCACCCATTTGTTCGAAACTCTGAAACATCCGATTCTCCCACCCTACCAAATATTCGAACCTTTCACACATTCGAAGTGAAAAAGTAAGGAAATTTCGAACCTTTCGTTCAATGTCAAAGCTTCGAAGCATGATTTTTTTCAGACTTTTCCAGACATTCGAAACTTTCGTTGAATGTCAAACTTTCGAAGCCTTTTTTTTTTTTCTTCAGATTTTTCCAGACATTCGAAACTTTCTTTGAATGTCAAACTTTCGAAGCAAGTTTTTTCCAGAAATGTTCAACCTTTCGAACCTTTCGTTGAACTTGAAACATTCGAAGTTCAAAAGTTTCGAAGGTTTCGTTGAAGGTGAAATATTCGAAATGTAAAAGATTCGAGCATTTCTGAAAGATTCGAAAAATCATGTTTCGGAACTTTGAGATTGATGCAAAGTTTCGAAATGTTGTCAAAAGTTTGGTTTCCCAGTGAAAGTTTTGAAATGTTATTTGAGTTTTTTTAATTTTTTTTCATTTGTTTTTAATATTGGTATATTGATATATTGCAGTGCCTAGAATGAGAGGTGCATTTGGTCAGATTATTCGTAACATCATAAGTGACAGACGTGATGGTGTAGAGAGAATTCCACCAACAACATCAAACAGACGACGCAACGAAGCAAATCGTCCAATTAGGCAGTGTCGTCGAAGACAACAGGAGGTCCAGGACGATGATGTTGACTCCACCGAGCATGCACATATGGAGGAGGATGCCCCTCAGCCGCCACAGATGGAGCAGACCGCTGATGATATTCCTGATACTTCTGCACATCCTAATGCTGATGAGTCAGATGATGCTGATGAGTCGGATGATGCTGCTGATATTGATGATCAGGATCAGCAGACCGGATTTCCCAGAGGACCGACGGTGACATCTTTGTTGACACAGTATGAGCATCACGTGGCTCGGAGGTTATGGGAAGGAGAGGTATTAAATTAATTTCTTTTATATTTAATTATTTGTGTTTAAGTTTATTAAATTAAATGAATGTCTATATAAATGTTTAATTATATTCATTTTACATTTTATGTTTATTTAATTAATTATATATTAATATAAATGTTTAATTATTTGTTTATTTGTGTTTAAGTTTATTAAATTAAATGAATGTTTATATAAATGTTTAATTAGTTTTATTTTTAAGTTTATTTTTATTTAATTAATTATATATTAATATAAATGTTTAATTATTTGTTTATTTATGTTTAAGTTTATTAAATTAATTGTATGTTAATATAAATGTTTAATTATATATATTTTTAAGTTTAATTAATCTCAATTGTTCTGTAATTACTCGTAGGATCGTGGATCAATAAAGGTAATTACTCACGGATTGAAACTGAAGAAGTTTGCGGAAGTTCCTATGCCAGCTCCTGTAGAGCATTGGATTCAGGAATCTGGGCTGATGCATCTATCTTCAGGCTACCTCACAATGGCGGATGCTGGTCTGATATCGGCATTTGTTGAAAGATGGCACAGAGAGACCATCTTATTTCATCTGCCATTTGGAGAGATGACTATCACCTTAGATGATGTCGCAACTCTCCTTCACATCTCACCGCATGGTAAATTTTTTGATGCACCTTTGAATATGAATACTAATAATGCTGCAAGAGCTGCACATGAGTACTTAGGTGCAACATGGGAGGAAGCATGTGCTGAGATTAGTTATAATAAATGTGTCCAATATAGATTGCAATGGTTGTGTGATTTGTATAGCCGTCTCATTCAAACTAACCAGTTTGAGTGTGCGGCTAGAACGTATCTGTTGCATTTAGTTGGCTGCACTATTTTCGCCGATAAAACACATACGCGTGTTGAGGCGAAATACATTACTCTTTTTATTGATTTACATCGCTGTCGAGACTACTCGTGGGCTTCTGCGGCATTAGTTTTCCTTTATGACAACTTGGGAGATGGAGCTGTCCACGACACTCGACAACTGGGAGGTTACATGAGCCTACTGCAGGTATATCATTTATATTAAGTTGTGTCATTTATTTATTTAATTATTAATGTAATTATTAATTTAATTATTACGTTGTTATTTTATTATGTTAATTATGTTGCAGTGTTGGATTTACGAGCACTTCCCTAGGATCTGTAAGCGGGGTGATAGAGGAGCGGTTCCTGCGCATCTTCCAAGAGCATGTAGGTGGACTGCAAAACATGTTGTTGAAGGTGGATTGATGGCATATCGTCGGAGACTTGATGGGTTGTTGCTCGAGGATGTAGTGTTTACACCATATGATGATGATCGAGCTAATCATCCGTTTGTATCGATTTCGACGTTTTCTGGATATCTTCGATGTGGTGGAGTCTCAGTCCCATATTTGCCAGAGCGATGTCTTCGACAATTTGGTCGTATTCAGTGCATTCCGCAGGACGTTCCTCCGATGCCGGACAGTATAGATTGGGTGTGGCAGAGTACTATGAGATCATCTGTAGAGACCTTTCGGAGACTATATCATGTTGCCACTTTTCCTGGAGAGGTCACTGCAGACTACTATGCATGGTACATTAGTGTTTCACATCCTTTGATTCTCCCTCCATCCACCGTTGTACCTTCGAGTCTAAATACTACTGTTGCTGCCCATGCTGGTCCATCATCGTCTGCACATGCTGGTAGAGACTGTAGAGATCTTAGAGATCGTAGAGCAGCTGAGCTTGCACATAGGGCCTTAGATATGGTAAGACCATTTAGTGAGATTCATGAAATATTGAGTGAATTATGTCGCTTGTATGACGATTAGTTATTGTGTTATGTATGACTGAATATTAGTTATTGGTTTATTGTGATATTTTGAGATTATCGACTGTGTTATTTTGAGATTATCGTAAATGACAACGTAAATGACAACGTAAATGACAACGTAAATGACAACGTAAATGACAACGTAAATGACAACGTAAATGACAACGTAAATGACAACGTAAATGACAACGTAAAATATATTCTAATCTTCATTTAATGAAATACAAGATGATTTGCCAAATGATGGATCAATGTGTTCCCATTGCTTCATACGTGCTGCACAAGCTATTTCCCATGTCTTTGCACATTCACTACAATAGTCTTTCCATTTTTGTGAGATAGGTGGCAAAGGACAATTAGACTTCAACTTGATCTGGACAATAAAATATTAAACATTAATAAACTTAATTTAATATCATAAACAATAATAAATATAATTTAATAAACAATGCTAATATTATATAAACAATGCTAATTAATTTAATTTAATAAACACTAATAAATTTTACCTGTACCCAATGATTTCCATTGCAAATCCAATGGCTAGTAAACGTTCTTTTGACGACGGTGCTTTGTTTAGCGGAAAGAATGTCATATTCAGATTACGAGACAACGACACCAATATGACATTATATCGTGTTGCTATCACGTAACCCAAGTCTGGTAAACACATCCACTTATCTTGTCCTTGAGCACCCAGTCCTGATATGTTCAATGAGTTTCGCACTGATT
>NC_021167.2:27884642-27921706 GCF_000331145.2 Cicer arietinum
CTGATAAAGATTCTTCATCCTCAAATTCATTCTCAAGGCTTAACTTTCTCCAAAAAACATGAATGCTATCTAAAGAGATAACATTACCAGATATCTGCAACTTTGCCAACTCACAAGCACATGGTAATCCATGAGTTGTTCTGATTGAGCAACCACATATTGTTTTGTCAGTACCTACAATCTTCACTCTCTGCAACTGTTTGTCAATTTTTTTAAAACATTTCCTTGATACACAATGATGTAGACTTTGAAAGAATGATGAATTACACCCGTGCTCAACATCCTTGCTGGTTTTCTGAAAAGAATATTGAATGATACATATTTGGTTCTTCAACATCATATTCACAGCATCCCAACTTTTACACAAATCACCCAAACTAGTTTGCAGCATGTTTTTCAATCTCCAATGGGCAGACTCAACTCTACAAATAAATTAAATAATACAAATTAAAATAAATCACAAACTAGTAAATCATATTTTCTAAAACAAACAAATCAAATTTAAAAATACCTGTTAGATGTTGTGTTCCCCAAATGCATCACTCTATTGGTCCAAACATTGACAAACCTTTCTTTGTAAGGTGTTAACCACAAATCTTTCACATAATCAACAAAAAGAATAATACTGGCACACACTAGCTCAAAATATTGCAGGTGATGATCATACTCCTCTACACTACTTGAATATACAATTTTTTTTCCATAAATCCATTACTTCTTCTTGTCTAACTTTTTTCACATATTGTTTGCATTTTGCCCCAACATTTTTTTCAATATGAAAATGACATAGCAAATGTATTGAAGTAGGAAACACAACACTAATCGCATTCATCATGACAAGATCTCTATCAGTCACAATAACTTTAGAAATTAAAGTCTCAGATTTGAACAACTGTCGTACCTTTTCAAATGCCCAGATGAAGTTATCTTGTCGCTCTTGTTCCAAATAAGCAAATCCAACAGAAAATGTCAAACTAGTAGATGTGACACCGACAATTTCAAGTAATGATAACCGATATCTGTTTGTTTTGTTTGTGCTATCATATATCAAAACAAAATGAAACATGTTTAACAATTTTATACAATCAGTATGTGTCCAAAATATATCTCTCAAAACATCAGAATTCTCCCGTCTTCTTGTCCAATACACATAATTTTCTTGCTGTATTAACTTCAACAGATGCTGCATTTCTGTGTACGAACCTCTCAACGATGATCGATAAGTACTCCTTGCTTTATATATTTGACTTGGAATTGTCAGATTAGCTTTATTTCTCTCTTTCAAAGCATTTAGGATGAATCTGGGGGCAAGCTTATACTTTGTCATGTCATTGACAAATTTCTTCTCTTCTTCATTTAAACGCCCCAAATAAGAATGACCAGTTACAGTATCAAGTAGATCATGATTATGTGTTCCACAACGAACACTAATTTTCCATCCTTCACCGACACTTAACGGTATACATATGAGAGTAAACGAGCAATTTTGCTTATGAGAACAAGTTACTGTTGATTTTGATTTTGATTTATATCTTCCACCTCTTTCGCATCCCAAAATCAATTTGTCTTTTCTTCCCCTCTTTTCGGTTGCTTTATCTGAACGAATGATGACAATTAAAATTCCATTTTCTCTTCCAATGGTTTTTGCCCATTCAAACACAGATTCTCGTGAAGGAAATACCTACAAAATATGTTTCAAATAAAACATCAAATATATAGTTATAATAAAAAATTTATCCGTGATAGATTATCAGTAATATTAATACCTGATCGGTAATGAATTTGTTCGTAGAATCTATTATATTTCTTGAGGCAGGAACCTCAACTCTATTCATACCTGTTTTCAAAAATAGTAATAAATATAAATAATAATAAATATAAATAGTAATATATATAAATAATGATAAATTTTTTTAAAAAAAATTGAAAGTTTCAAAACTTTCACATTGATGTAAACTTTCGAAATTGCTGGAAAACTAGGTTTCGGAACTTTCAGCTTCAACCAAAGTTTCAAACTTTTTGGGTTTCGAAAGTTTCGAATTGAACCAAAGCTTCGAAGGTTTCATCAAACAAAACTTCGAAAGTTTCAGATTTAACCAAAGTTTCGAAAGTTTCATCAAATTCATGCTTCGAATCTTTCATACTTAACCAAAGTTTCGAATGTTTTGTGATTTCTGGGAAAATTGCATTTCGAATCTTTGGATTTTTGACAAAAGGTTCGAAAGTGGGTTTCGGAACTTTCAGCTTCAACCAAAGTTTCAAACTTTTTGGGTTTCGAAAGTTTCGAATTGAACCAAAGCTTCGAAGGTTTCATCAAACAAAACTTCGAAAGTTTCAGATTTAACCAAAGTTTCGAAAGTTTCATCAAATTCATGCTTCGAATCTTTCATACTTAACCAAAGTTTCGAATGTTTTGTGATTTCTGGGAAAATTGCATTTCGAATCTTTGGATTTTTGACAAAAGGTTCGAAAGTGTTGTTGAAATCTGACCTCTGATTGTTTCGAAAGTTTGAAACTTTCGAATAATAGAATTTTTTTTAAAAACTTTCGAAAGTGGGGGTGAGAAAAGAGTGTAGTAAATTTACTGATAAATTTTATATAAGGTAAAAAGGGTAGATTGGTCAATAACAAATTATGGGGGGTGGCAGGTAAAACTGTGGGGGTGCACAGTACATTTCTCCTAATAATTTCATTTTAGGCCTCATAACATGTTGGGCCAGCCTTGTTTAAATGTTGGTGAAATAATGAGGTATGGAATAGATAGTTGAGTTAGGTTATATTAATGTTGTGTTTTCTATGCACTTGGTGATAATATATGTCTAATGGTTTTTCTCATAATACATTGGAGCTATTTGTTATTTTTACTAAATGTAAGTCCTTCATGATGTTATTTGTAACAGTTGTCGTGTGTAGTATACTAATATGATCGTTTTTTTATTTTTATAATGTGTTTGGATGAATTGATTAAAAAGTCTAAGCAATTCAAATATTGTAATTGCACTTCTTTCATTTATAATATTTATTGTTTGGATAAATGAATTGTCATTTGAAATTGAGTTATTTTTATAAATTTAAAAAGTTTTGAGGTGAATATGAAAATAAAATATTTGAGCCAAAAATTAAATTTTGGATAAGTTGAGAGACTATTTTAAAAATTTATAGAAATCAATTTATAAAATTTAATTTCGACAAAATATCTCTTTAAATCCTTTTATTTTAAAACTCCTTCAAAATATAAGTAAAAAATTTAATTAATTTCATCATATTATTATTACCAAAATATCTTTCAACATAATTTTTTATATAAAATTAATTGAAAAGTATAATTAACTAATATTTTTTTTATAAATTAAATACATTATTAATAAGAGTATAAGAGCTCAATACAAAAGTGATTAATTACACGTATTCACTCAAGCATTGTGGTGGACACAAACCAATATGTGAATTTAAAACACAATCTAACAACTAACCGGTTCCAAGATAACATTTTAATATTGTTCAACAATTCCAACTCATTTATTACATCATTATTGAAAATGATTTTGTTCCTAAGATTCCATAAGCACCAAACCTTTGCAAGCCAAGTAGGTTGTCTCATCTTTCTATTCTTTTCCCACACAAAATAGCCTCAAATTGAAAAAAAATGGGTTGTTATCAAAAAATTGAAAACTAGACAAAACATAGTTTATTAAAGTTACTTGACCTCCCATTTTAAGTGTTTACCCTTCCACATAAGCCTCTTTCCAACAATATCACAAGGAGAGTAAATTTCACAAAGTATAATAATGTTTCCTTCTAGAATATAGCCAAAACCACAAATTCATCTCCACATAAAGAGATAATAAATTTCACTATGTTTTCCATATTTTTTCGAGCTTCAAGGAAGACAACGTCTTAAGACTTAGAATATACTCACAAAAATTTATATTACATCTCAAAAGAGACTAGTAAGATTCAACTTATTAGAGACTTTAGTTTGTAATTTTTTTTTTTTATGAGATACTTAAAAAATTCCTATGACATCTTAATATATATATATAAAGTAGGGGTGGACATAATTATTGGACCCGCCCGAATCCGGTCGACTCAATATAAAATTTAAATTTGCGGACGGGTTTCCTCGGGTTGATGGGTTAAGCGGGTGAAAAATAAGGGTTCATATGGGTTTATACGGTCGGGTTCGGATGAGTAATTTGAATCCGCCGATACCCGAACCCGACCGATTTATATTATTATTTTTATATTATATATTAATATTATTAATTTTATATTATATATTAATATATAAATTTAAAAAACACAAAAAGTCACTTGCCAAAAATTAAAAAAAAGGCCAATTTATTAAAAAAACCCAGCCACAAGGCAAATGTTTTTTAAAAGCAGTCCAGCCCAACAACAGAACCAAGTCCAACAACTCAGCCCAATTAAAAATAAGTTAGGTAGCAGATTGGGCCAATAAATTATAAAAGAGCAGATTTTTTTTCTTAAATAAGTCCAATAAAATCCAACCCATTTTTATCCGTCCATACATAACCGACACCCGATCTACCCGAACCCGACGTACCCAATTTAAAATATAACGAAATTGGGCCAAAACATCAAACCCATGGATTGCGCCGGTTTTACATTTTAGGCCCGAACCCACCCATACCCGCCCGATGTCCACCCCCACTCTTTACACACTAACAGAATTTTTTGTCCTTTATATCCATTCTCCAATAGTACCAAACGTTTTCGTTTTGGCGTATCCAATAGTACCAAACGTTTTCGTTTTGGCGTATCCATTAGTACCAAACGTTTTCGTTTTGGCGTATCCATTAGTACCAAACGTTTTCGTTTCGGCGTATCCATTCTACAAATCGTACCAAAAAATTTTGGTAACCGATAAAATTCTGCAAAGAATATCTTAAATAGCTGTCCGTCTCTGTCACTGTTTTCATTGTCACTCACAATCATCTTTCTATTTACACCATGCCTACCAACAACCAGGATAGTGAGCGCTTTCAAAAGTTCATTTTACTAAGCACAAGTTTTTATTACATTATGGGTTCCTTTCTTGTTATGGTCTTTTCAAACCCAAACCTCTCGAGCATAAGTCTCTGGATTGACATTTAGCATGCTATGTTCCGATTGCCATTTTATTCTGACTACTTTTTTCACGTGGTTTCCCCTTTTGGTATCATTGTTATTTTTCAATGGAAAATGATACTATGCCAAACTTTGGAGGTTTTGCATAACATTACCACTCTATTCGAGAACGACACAAGACTTAATTTCATCTTCACCCCGGTAACAAGCTTTTTCAAAAACTGCTTCAACCGGGTAACAAGCTTTCTCGGAAACTGCTGGAACAATGTCGCCGAAAATGAGAACCCATATTCTTCCGGTGCAATCTCACTTTCTCGGAAACTGCTGGAACAATGTCGCCGGAAATGAGAACCCAAGAGGAGATATTCTTCCGGTGCAATCTCAGGGTCATTAAATACTGTTATTTCCTTTTATTGTTATTTCTTTTTATTGTTATTTCCTTTGAATGTTCTTCCGGCCTTGAATGATCTTTAGTTTGAAAATGTTAAATGATCTAAAGTGTTAAATGATCTTTAGTTTGAAAATTAGTTTTGTTAACAAATTGAGTTTAAATTAGTGATTTATGTTTAAATCTTTTAACTTAGTCCAAACAACTATTTTTCTCTCTTCATTTGTACATGGTTTAATGAGTAAGGATAATTGATTTATATGTACTGAGTTTTATAAGACAAAATTAAAAAAAATGATGTGACTTCAAAATGATTAATTGGGTAATTTATCAAATTAAACTCAAAAGTCAAGAGTATGAAAGTTCTCACATTTTCATAAACAAGTTATTAGTTGTTGTGATTTAGTTTAGCTAAATTGCACTAATCTTTAAAAGTTTAATGTAAAAAGTGCTCATTAGTCAAATAATTTATTTTTTGGAAATAAAATATAAAATACGCCACTCAAAATTAAATAACTACAAATGTACATACGATAAATTGAGTTAAAATATGATTTTAATTATTGTTATATTCAAACTACAACAACTTGACATTTTGTACTACACGAATAAATTTTTTGCTTTATAAAATTAGAATAATATACCCAAAAATAAAACAAATGGAAACCTATTTAAAAATATATACTGAGTACTTTTTTTATTGAGGGTTGAATAATAATTATTAAAAATATATACTAAGTCTTTTGTTTAAGATATTTTTAAAATAAATTTGATTTTAGATTTTTAAAAATGATTTTTACAAAAGCTTACTTAAATTTAAATTTGCGGACGGGTTTACTCGGGTTGATGGGTTAAGCGGGTGAAAAATAAGGGTTCATATGAGTTTATACGGTCGGATTCGGATGAGTAATTTGGATCCGCTGATACCCGAACCCGACCGATTTATATTATTATTTTTATATTATATATTAATATTATTAATTTTATATTATATATTAATATATAAATTTAAAATACACAAAAAGTCACTTGCCAAAAATTAAAAAAAAAGGCCAATTTATTAAAAAAACCCAGCCACAAGGCAAATGTTTTTTAAAAGCAGTCCAGCCCAACAACAGAACCAAGTCCAACAACTCAGCCCAATTAAAAATAAGTTAGGTAGCAGATTGGACCAATAAATTATAAAAGAGCAGATTTTTTTCTTAAATAAAAGAAAAAAAAACTGAATAATTTAGAATGAAAAAAAAAAAGAAAAAAAGTCCAATAAAATCCAACCCATTTTTATCCGCCCATACATAACCGACACCCGATCTACCCGAACCCGACGTACCCAATTTAAAATATAGACGAAATTGGGCCAAAACATCGAACCCATGGATTGGGCCGGTTTTACATTTTAGGCCCGAACCCACCCATACCCGCCTGATGTCCACCCCTACTCTTTACTCACTAACAGAATTTTTTGTCCTTTATATCCATTCTCCAATAGTACCAAACGTTTTCGTTTTGGCGTATCCATTCTACAAATCGTACCAAAAACTTTTGGTAACGGATAAAATTCTGCAAAGAATATCTTAAATAGTTGTCTCTGTCACTGTTTTCATTGTCACTCACAATCATCTTTCTATTCACACCATGCCTCCCAACAACCAGGATAGTGAGCGCTTTCAAAAGTTCATTTTACTAAGCACAAGTTTTTATTACATTATGAGTTCCTTTCTTGTTATGGTCTTTTCAAACTCAAACCTCTTCGAGCATAACAAAGCGTTTTTGAATGTGATTTTCAAAGTCCTTACCTGATCCTTCATCATGATGATGGGTACTCTGTCCATGGAGAAATTTAATGGATGCATTCTGCAATGTTATTTAAAGTTGTAGTCTCTGGATTGGCATTTAGCATACTATGTTCCGATTGCCATTTTATTCTGACTACTTTTTTCACGTGGTTTCCCCCTTTTGGTATCATTGTTATTTTTCAATGGAAAATGATACTATGCCAAACTTTGGAGGTTTTGCATAACATTACCACTCTATTCGAGAACGACACAAGACTTAATTTCATCTTCACCCCGGTAACAAGCTTTTTCGGAAACTGCTTCAACCGGGTAACAAGCTTTCTCGGAAACTGCTGGAACAATGTCGCCGGAAATGAGAACCCATGAGGAGATATTCTTCCGGTGCAATCTCAGAGTCATTAAATACTGTTATTTCCTTTTATTGTTATTTCTTTTTATTGTTATTTCCTTTGAATGCATTCTATGCTGCTTTGACTCCTATTTTTTGCTGACCAATGATGCCAGGATGTAACCCTTTCTCAACTGTAAGCTACAAAAGGAAAAAGCTATCAACAGAAAAAATTCAGAGCTGAAAGTTAATCTTGTAAATATATTCAAAAGGCCAATTTATTAAAAAAACCCAGCCACAAGGCAAATGTTTTTTAAAAGCAGTCCAGCCCAACAACAGAACCAAGTCCAACAACTCAGCCCAATTAAAAATAAGTTAGGTAGCAGATTGGGCCAATAAATTATAAAAGGAGCAGATTTTTTTTCTTAAATAAGTCCAATAAAATCCAACCCATTTTTTATGAGATTCTTTGTGTGTTATGATTCTTATGAATTATGATCTTTCAAGTGACCAACATAACTACGTACAATAAAATTTATCATATTTTATAACATAAAAAAATATATATTGAGTTGTATTTATTGTTTTTGCGGTTGGGTGCTAACGTGGGAGATCAATTCATGTGAGGGTAATGATGCTGGTGCCTAATGCATGTGTGATGTTTTTGCTAGTTGTGTGTCTTTTGGGTTTTGAGTAGACTTAGAGATGGAAATTTGGGGAGGCTATTATGCACAGGGTTTTGGAGTCAATAAGTATTGGGAATTTCATACTATATGCAGTAGGGGTGGACATAATTATTGGACCCGCCCGAATCCGGCCGACTCAATATAAAATTTAAATTTGCGGACGGGTTTCCTCGGGTTGATGGGTTAAGCGGGTGAAAAATAAGGGTTTATATGGGTTTATACGGTCGGGTTCGGATGAGTAATTTGAATCCGCCGATACCCGAACCCGACCGATTTATATTATTATTTTTATATTATATATTAATATTATTAATTTTATATTATATATTAATATATAAATTTAAAAAACACAAAAAGTCACTTGCCAAAAATTAAAAAAAAGGCCAATTTATTAAAAAAACCCAGCCACAAGGCAAATGTTTTTTTAAAAGCATCCAGCCCAACAACAGAACCAAGTCCAACAACTGAGCCCAATTAAAAATAAGTTAGGTAGCAGATTGGACCAATAAATTATAAAAGAGCAGATTTTTTTTCTTAAATAAAAGCAAAAAAAAAACTCCCATTTTTTATGAGATTCTTTGTGTGTTATGATTCTTAAAAGAGCAGATTTAAAATCTTAAATAAGTCCAATAAAATCCAACCCATTTTTATCCGTCCATACATAACCGACACCCGATCTACCCGAACCCGACGTACCCAATTTAAAATATAGACGAAATTGGGCCAAAACATCAAACCCATGGATTGGGCTGGTTTTACATTTTAGGCCCGAACCCACCCATACCCGCCCGATGTCCACCCCCACTCTTTACTAACAGAATTTTTTATCCTTTATATCCATTCTCCAATAGTTTTCGTTTTGGCGTATCCATTAGTACCAAACGTTTTCGTTTCGGCGTATCCATTCTACAAATCGTACCAAAAAATTTTGGTAACCGTCACAGTCACGGTTACTTACTGTCACAGTCACAGTCACGTCCTTATTCCTTACAGTCACAGTTACTGTCACATTTACAGTCACGTCCTTCTCCGTTACCGTTACGGTCACAGTCACTTCCGTCTTCGTCTACAGCTCCCCCACCGCATTCCGATGTTCTCACGGCGTTAGGAGAGTTAGAGTTTCGAAAGTCATTTCTGCTGATGAGTTATGCTGGACGGTAACAGTTTTAAACTCTTCAATTTTTTTTTGTACTGTTTTTTTTTTTTGCTACTAGAGTTGAGATAGTAGTATAAACTTTGTTTTGTTTATTTAAATTTGTAATAATAGTTACTAGCTTCTCATTTGTATCTAATTTTATTTGGGGAGGCTATTATGCACAGGGTTTTGGAGTCAATAAGTATTGGGAATTTCATACTATATTATAAAGTAGGGTGGTCAAGTATTAAATTTTTCACTCCTAAAATAGTGAAAAAAATCGTAACTCTAATTGGACCCTCATATTCTTTAGTTAATCTTCATTTGCCTCATTTTGTTAAAAGAAAAAATCAATAAAAACCAAAGGAGAACATTTATTGGTTTCTAATATAACAATTGAAAATATACCACAATAACATAATAAGACGGAGATGGTATTTCTCATGAGTTTTGCTATTTTTTTCTTAGATTTTGTTTTCTTTTTCTCTTTTTAGAATTTGAGTCTTCGTTCATAAATTTTCATTAAAATTATTTTTAGTATATAATAAAATAATTCAAAAAAAACATTTAAAAGCACATGTATTCCTTTTTATATATAAATTTTAATGTGAAAAAGTTAAATATTTAATTGTTTGACGTTAATATTACATCAATATTATATCACCAATCTATTTAAATAAATGTATGGATAAAATTTAATTATCTGAAAAAATACATTTGTAAGTAATTAAAAATTGAAAATTAACTAATTGTTGAAATATTTAAAAGGACAGTTTGAAATGACACTCATACACAGTCCGAAAAGACCAGTCTTCACACTTTTTTTATTCAAGTCATGTAGCGTGGTGTCTTTTCCAAACGCGAATCCTCTCACTTTCTTTTCTTCATTATTTTATTTATTTCTTCGCTTTTAAATAAACACATTCATTGCTTCTCTTCTCACTCTACTCATGCATTCTCTTATTTAGTTTCCAATTTCCACTTTTCATTTTTGCATTTCGGTTAGAAGTTTGTTATGGCGGACCAATCGGTGAATCTTCCGTCATCAGTAGAGAATCTTATAAACCAAATCCGCGAACAACAATCGCAACCACCGCTCGACTCATCAATTCGACGAAACTTAGCTGAGCTCGGAGAACAAAAAGCTCTTCAAATTCTTTATTATATCTCTACACAACCAATTAAGCGTTCTCTTAATGCATTTACCGTATATATGATTAACCAACATCGGTCTCCTCCGTCACCGTCACGTCCTTCTTCGTCACAGTCACAGTCACAGTCACAGTCACAGTCACGTCCTTATTCCTTACAGTCACAGTTACTGTCACATTTACAGTCACGTCCTTCTCCGTTACCGTTACGGTCACAGTCACTTCCGTCTTCGTCTACAGCTCCTCCACCGCATTCCGATGTTCTCACGGCGTTAGGAGAGTTAGAGTTTCGAAAGTCATTTCTGCTGATGAGTTATGCTGGACGGTAACAGTTTTAAACTCTTCAATTTTTTTTTGTACTGTTTTTTTTTTTTTGCTACTAGAGTTGAGATAGTAGTATAAACTTTGTTTTGTTTATTTAAATTTGTAATAATAGTTACTAGCTTCTCATTTGTATCTAATTTAATTTTATTTTATTTACATCTCTGATAATTTGTGGTTTCGGTTTTTTGATTGTATTGTTACAGTGAGAATATTGAAAATGTTGTAACGGCTGAATATGTTAGAAGCTTGAAAGAGTTGACGATGAAAAATTTTGAGAAAGAAATTTGGGAAACTGTGGGACAGAAATACATTGAACGACCTACTGATCGTCTAGTGGTAAAAATTATCTTATGAACACTGATTCATTTTTTGTTAAACAGATTTTAAAGACAGTTCAAAACTTCAACGATGACAATGATAGATGTTGTTTTAGGGAAGTAAAAATTCACAATTCTCCTCCTTTTCAAGACTG
This sequence comes from Cicer arietinum, assembly GCF_000331145.2. NCBI lineage: Eukaryota > Viridiplantae > Streptophyta > Magnoliopsida > Fabales > Fabaceae > Cicer > Cicer arietinum. Next base: position 27,896,014 of record NC_021167.2, read on the forward strand.
AGAAAGTGATTTGATTGATGTTTGTTTAATAAAAACAAGGGAAAACAATTACGTGTTTCTCGAAATTGAACTCGTTGAATGGAGATCAAATAGGTCACCGTTTCAACAGTAAGAACAGGTCGTGAACTTCTATTATGGGAAGGAGCGTTGCAGATCATTATTAGAGTTTTGGGTGCTTTTTAAACACCGGACCACAGTGGACTGTATGTTGTATGTTATATAGATCCACCAAAATACTCGTCTTATTATTATTATGGTATTTTGAGAGTTTGTCTTCGAAATTATAATGTTGATAGTCTCTAATAGTATAGTTAAGTTGATCGGGTTTTAAGTTTTGATTTATATTACTCCCTCCGTCTTACAGTGAATGTTACTTTTACAAAAAAAATTTGTCTCAAAATAAACGTCATTCATAATTTTCAATGGAATTTTAATTTACTTTTCCCTATACTTTCCTTCAATGATTAATATATACACACAATTTCCTAAACATTACCGTACTTTGCATTGCATTGATAATAGTGAAAAACCGGCCAAAAATTAAGATGGGTAGTTTGGTAAAATGACTTTTCTTTTTTCTCTAATTATTGCATTTCTTAATATGGTTGAAAAACTTTAAACACACTTAATGCTAGATTTCAACCTGTGGCGGTTTCCTATACAATTTTGATAAGCTACTGTTAACTATTTTGCGGTCGTTAGTATGAACTTTGTTTTTTTTCTGCAGTATCTTGATTGGGATTCTGGCAGGACACATATATACCAGTGCTTTGTTTCTCCAAATGGGAGTTTAAGGTTCAAGGTTTGTATGCCTTTCTCCTACTTTGGATTTGTGTACCGTGAAATTTGTGTTTGTGATTGTAAGTTGTTCTGTTTCGCTATTCAATGGCTATGATGCTATGAAGATTTCAATTTGTATAGATTAGAATTACTAATTAATAATTAGTTTAACAATAATAATTAAAGCATTAGAATTATTGTCCTGAATCAACAAACTTTGTTCAGATTTTTATATGGTCGATATTTTATTTGCTTATTCAACTGTCTATTTCTATGCCAAATATGTTTATTTTATTGCCTCTTAGTTTGAATTATTTTCAGGGCCCTATTTTACAACACACGCGAACACACCTGCAGAAATCACTAGGTGATGACAATGTTTTGCTTGTAAAATTTGCTGAGGATCAGTATGCAAGGAAATCAGAGACCAGTGCTCAAAAAGCTGCCAAGCACTATGAGAAGTTTGGAAAAGAAGGGCTCCGTGTTGGTCTTCGTTTGTATCGCTTTTTTGGTAATAATCCTATTACTTGCTAGTTTTAATTTGTTTCTTAGGCCTTTTTAGGGTTTCTATGATCTTGAATCCAGGTAAAATGTCATCCAATTAAGATGAAATAATTTGGGGAATTTGCATTTTCATTTAGTATGTGCAACTTATGATCTAGGCTGAAAGTTTACAACCCATCCCATCTGCTTTTTTATCTGTTTTCCTCCCATGTTTTGTGAATCATTATATTCTGCCCATTTCTCTGCAGTCTTTCACTTGCATACTATATTGTTTATCTCATTCTGAAATTTACTTGCTCAATAATGTTCTTTAATTATATTTCATCCTTATAATCATATATATTGAGTTAATTTGTATGGAAGCTACAATTCTATTGTGTTTTTTATATATAGGTTACCATTATTGTAATGCCCCAATTTTAACAGTGAGAGTGTAGAAACAATCAAATCAAAAGGCAGAGGAGACACAAAAGATAGCTTCAAACAAATTCGCACAATCTAAAACAATGAAGGAATGAGTTGCCCCTGAATCAAAAAGTGTAGTTAGGGTTTTACCTGCAATCTCGCAGTCCTCTTGAATCAAGTTGTTAAATTGGTTCTCTGCTTCAGCACTCATACAATAAACACGACCCTTAGCAGTAGGACGAGTTTCCCTTGTCGCGTTCACAACTGACTCCACCTTTGTAGCCTTGCAGTCCATTGCAAAATGTATGTCCTAGCTTCTTGCAGTTGTAACTGGTAGGGCCCTTAAACCTGCAATCAGTAGCATAATGTCCCTTTTCCACTTAAATCAGTAATTATTTGGTGCCATAGGACCACTTCCTGATCCTGAGTTCTGATTTCATGAGCGGTTTCTAGCCCCTGTTGTTGTTATGTGGCCTGTTATAAGGCTTAGCCAATTGCTTCCCTTTGTTGTTTTGATTATTCGAGCGACTCGGCCCCCCAGAGTTAAAGTTCCTTCCTCGATTAGCCCTCTTGTTGCTCATATGTTCAACCTCCCTGTATTTCTCCACCAAAGCTTGGAAACGTTGTATTCCCACTGGCAAAACAGAATCCTGAATCTCATATTTCAGTCCGTCTTGAAAACGGTGACACATGGACTGTTCATCAACCTCTTCCCTGAAATGCCTATAGAGTGACTTGAACTTAGCCGCATACTCACCGACAGTCATATTTCCCTGATGAAGCTTAATTGCTTAAGAAAATTGCCTCCCAACCTAGTCTTGGTGCTCATTGGGAAGTTTTTGTTCAAGAACTTCCTCTTGAACGACGTCCAACTCACTTCCTCATGAGTTGACTCTATCATAAGCCACGTACTTTTCCACCAATACTCAACATCTCCCAACAACAGATACGTAGCATAATTGACCTTCACCTCCACTTGACAATTAATCATTCCAAATATTTTCTCCACCTCTTGGAGCCACTCATCAACTTTATGGACTCACGGCACCCCTGAAATTCGGAGAATTGTGACGGCGAAAATCTTCCAACTCTGCAGCACGTATCTCTCTTTCTCCAGATCCCAAAGATTCTTCGCAGCAATCTGTGCCGCAACAAAAGTAGCCATGTTATTCATAATCTCAGCTATTTGATGATCCCAATTACTGTTAGTTCCGGAAGCAGTTTTTTTCCTTCTTGGAGACATTCTTTCCTACAAAACCAACATAAAGTAGAAATCTCAGTACCAGCTTAAAAGAATCCCAATAAAACAACTTTAAGCTACCCTCACCTCTTCAATACACTGCAAATAACAAGCACCAACCGACAGATTCTAACAACTTACCTTGGCACATGATCAAATAGTGATTCCCAACCTACAAGTTGATCTAAGATCCAATCGCGCTCTGATACCACAATGTAACGTCCCGATTTTTAGTGAGCGTATTTTCTTTTAAAATGCATAAAATATAAATAAAATGCTTTTCTCGTAAAATTCGTATGAATATTTATTTTATAATACTCCGGGGTGATGAGATCAGACTAGCCTCCGCGTGTGCCTCGAAGTCAACTGTCAAAGTAGATAATAGGTACAGTAATCCAAAAGTGTAATAAATACATCAAACCTCAAAAAATGGCACAACGCCCTATACACGTAACCTGATCTGATCATAACTAAAGACTACAGTAGTAACGATGGCCCCCACCCACACTCACTACAAGTAATCTCTTATGCAATATCCTCCTAATCACCTTGTCTTCCATGTTTCATTTTTTTTTTTGGAATTCTTGAAGCAGCACTTCTGCGGAGGTGTCTTCTGAGAATACCCAGGGTATGAACGGTGCGAGTCTAATATCATAGTCTTGGAGTATTTTCAAATGTATATGTTTCAAACTACTTTTCCGTTGGGCACTTATTGTATTTGTTCTCTTTTTCTTTGCTTACGAGACTTTATTGGTTTTGTGTAAGCTTTTAAAAAAGATATTCACAGGAATTTTATGAGAAAGGCGTTTTATTTAAATTTTATTCGAGAAAGTCTTTTAAAAGAAAATACGTCGTCGCTATTAAAAATTGGGGCACTACAATTATGTCTTTGATAATATTATTCTATTAAATGTAATTATAGGTTCTGCAGGATTGCTTGGACTTTCTCGAGTTAATTTTTATGACATAAAGAATATGCCTGGCTTCCCTTCTCTCAACCTTGCGTTACTTTTGGGTCATTTCAGTCATTGGCTGCGAAAAGCATTCTTAAATCATTACATTGTTATGTGTCTGATGCTGTCTTTGGAGTTGTTTAAGAAACCACTAGTGGCTTATGTGTGTTTTAAAATTTTCTACTGATTGAACAGTTTTCAAAGTTGGTGGAAAGGAAGAGAAGAAGAAGGATCCAACAACTTCATCAGTCAAATGTTATTTTGTTAGGACAGAATCATCTTGTTCTACAGATGAGAGGGAATCATACATTTTGTCAAATAGGACAATGTTTGAATCCAGATCTTTATTTATGCATGCACACATGTTACCCAATATTGACAAGTATATGGCTAGGTAGGATATTTGTTGATACTTGATACTATCTTTTAGAGTTTCATTTTGTTTTCCTTCATCCACTTTCTCAAAATGGATTTGATTCCATGTACTAACCTCATAGTAAATCAGGTTCTCTCTCATTCTGTCAAAGACCTATAAGCTTAATGTTGACTGGACAACTGTGAGCGTCAAAACAATACCAGATGTCTGTTGTCAGGTATAGTCAATATTTAAGTCACCTTAAAAGGTTCTATAATTTATTGTCATGCTTGCAGCATATTATTTTGTTGTGTTATGATTTCTTTTTGCTGGTTTAGGATGAACATGGCAATACTGTATATCATAATGAGAAACGATGTATTCTCACAGACGGAACTGGATTCATCTCAGAAGATTTGGCAGTACTCTGCCCTAACAATGTGTTAAAAGGAAGTAACTTGAAGAATACACATATAAAGGTCTCTTTTCTTTCAATTATTCCCGTTATATTTTTATTCAGCTTACTATGTTCGTCAGTCAATCACAATGTGCTAAAATTCCACTCAAAGAAAAATTGTATTATGAATCACTTATTACTTGTTTCATCATTGCCTATTTAGCTTCGTTTCATCATAACCACTCACTGGCTTCCTTTACTCATCATAACCATTGTCACTGGCATCCTTTTCTTTTTCTATCTGAAAAGGTTTTCTTGATTCTCATGTCGATACTACTTTTTTGCAAGGATAAAGCTTGAGCTATGCCTTTTAGTTTGCTTTTTATTCATGATGTCTTCTTTTTCCTAATGATTTTAATGTGGTTCACAGAATATTAGTGGAAAATTATGGTTTAACATAAGTTGAGAAATGGCCAAGAAGGGTTTTGAATGGCTGCTCTCTACTATGTTTCTTTGTGTACATATGTCATTAAATATAATAAATTCTTTATGAGGGCAGTATGTTTTCCAATGGAATGATCAGCGGGAGAAACAAAAAATGAAGAAAAAATTTTCTAACTATACATACTGTTCTTTTTATATTTTCGATAATTATTTCAAAAAAAAAATTATCTGTTTCCTGGTCTCTCTTATTCAGCCCCTGCTTTTGTTTTTATATTTCTCTCAATAACTTCAATTTAATCTCGTGTCCTCAGATATATTTCAATAAATGTTAAGTTCTAATTCCTTTTTTATTGATTCTGCGCTATAACTGCCTTCAGGAAATTTCCAATCTGGTTAAACTTGAGGATATGAGTAAGGCTATGGGAGAAGCAGCACTGAGCAAACATCAGCCAGTAGATGCCTTGTTTTTCTTTTGCCAGTTTCATATTTCAGTGACATCTTTTATGTGCATGCATTTGTAATATGCATGGACATGACATTACTATAATATAACTTATCCTTTTTCTTCCTCCTATTAAGCCACTGCTGATTCAGTGCCGTCTCTTTCACATGGGTTGTGCAATGAAGGGTACTCTATTGGTTAACAAAAAGGTATTCTTTTACAGATTCTATTGGTCATGGAAATTGATATATATGTATATATATATATATATATATATATATATATATACATACAACAACATAATGCACATCGGTCTTATAGCTGTCTGGTAGAATTTTCTTTTAAGTTTGGGTGTTACCTCTGTATTACAAAGAATACCTACAACCTTCATCCATTGATAGAGTTGATAATTCCGGAATGTTAATGCTTTTTTGTTGACAACCTTCTTTTGGAATGGTTTGTATTTTTTATTCATCTCTTTTTAGCTATGCTGCTTTTGACTTAACACTGAATCTTTGAATCTTGAAGCTTTCTCCCAGTACGATACAGGTGCGGCCTTCAATGATTAAAGTTATGACTGACCCGAGCCTTTCAAATATTCAAAGCTTAAATTCGATGGAGGTAGTAAATACCAGGTATTTCGCCATTTCATTTTAACTACTAGGGTGTTAGTTGGGGAGAATGTATTGATAATTCTTGTTGACATGATGAATTATATTATGCCTATTTTTAAATATTGAAAGGTAGAGACATAACTTTGTTTGTCTATATTTACGTAACACATCATAATATATGTATATGAGCCTGCTATGCTATTCTCAATGATTTTATTTTAAAAGCTTAGGTTAGCCTGCTATTCTCAACGATTTTATTTTAAAAGATTCGGTTGATAAGATATCTGTCCAAATACCTAATTTAATTGATACAACAAATCTGCCATCCAAAAATGATATGCTCTATCAAGAATAATTCGCGATGGATCACATTAGTTTTGTGCTAGACTAACAGGTAGATACCATAAGTTAGACATACACATACATTTTTGGGATTCACCGTGCAGAGACAAATGGCATGTGTTCCTAGTCTGGTGTACAACTGACATGGTTTACTCCATGTAAGCAGGAATCATTTAAGAATAAAATGTAACAAAGGCTCTTATATTGATTTATTTTTTTATCAACAACCACCATAACATGTTCATATTAGGTGGGGTCTGCAAGCAACATTGTTTTGTTTTTGTCATCTGGAGGAAAACTAATGGTGGTTACAGTTCATTTATTTCTTTTAGTAATATACATTAGCGTTGATATTGATATGCTGATTCTAAGTTGATTAACCAACTTGCTTAATGCTTAAAGTTGTTTGAAGCTAGACTAACCTTTTGCATTCATGAATGCAAAATGTTTTTTCTTGTATTGTCTGAAAAACAAACTAATCCGATGCCTCCATGTTTCAGCCACAAACCAAATAGAGCATATTTATCTAAATATTTGATCGCACTTCTAAGCTATGGAAGAGTTCCAAATGAATTCTTCATGGATGTACTTAAGAGTAATTTAGAAGATGCAGGCCATATCTATACCAATAAGCGTGCTGCACTCAGAGGTAATTTTCTTACATACTTCTAGTTACCAAATACCAATATGTCCATTTGTCATATTTAACATAAGCTGCTGTTTATTGGGATTTGAATTTAATTGTTCTAATGCCTAAAATTCGTTAGAGTCCCCCGTAACAGTGGTTTTCAAACTTGATGCACTTGCAGCATCTCTCAACTATGCCGAGATGGATGACTTCAATGCTGCAGGAATGATTTTATGTGGGATTCCCCTTGATGAACCATTTCTGCAGCATTATCTGTCTAAACTTGTAAAATTGGAAAAGAACAAGCTTAGAACCGGTAAACTATATGTAGAAGATTGTTTCTATCTAATGGGGACTGTTGATCCTACCGAAGGCCATTGCCTAGAAGCGAATCAAGTTTGCATTATTCAGTAAGCATTAATATCCCCTCCGCACTCTCTCTTCCACCTACACTTGCTCATCCCCTCATACACTTTCATGCCTTTTTCAGCTGGCCCATTTCCCTTCCTTTACCCTCTTCTTTATTCTTGCTTGATTATGAGCCTATCAAATATTGATAAGCCAATATAAAACAAAATGCTATGACTATATGCAACCATGTGTACTAATTAGTTTGTACTATGAGAATGTTGTTTGAAATTTAAACTATGAGGCCTGTGTTGACTGTTTTTTTTTTTTGCAGTGAAAATGGCCAAATTACAGGGGATGTCCTGGTGTATCGAAATCCAGGTTTACATTTTGGGGACATCCACATAATGCAGGCCACGTATGTGGAAGGATTAGAATCTTATGTTGGCCATGGCAAATATGCAATTTTTTTCCCTTGTGTCGGACCTCGCTCAGTAGCAGATGAAATTGCTGGAGGTGACTTTGATGGTGACATGTACTGGGTTTCAAAGAATCCTCAGGTTTCACTTTCAATTTCAGTTCTAAGCCTTCCTTGTGTTTTTACTAGATCTATTCATTTATATTTAAGTTGTGATTTACTTGATCTTTTTGTTTGCTAGGGCTAAAATAAAATTTGGACCTCCAGTGTTTTCGCTGTTCGATTTTTTATGGTAGTTAAAAAATTTGCTTTGACAGACTACATTGGTGCTATTACTCAATTAGGGCTTTTTGTTATTCATACAATCGTATAAATCTTCTCTCCCTATGCAACCCTAATTTTCAACTTGCTGCAATGAAATGCAAGAAGACTCATGAGAGTATTAAAACAGACTCACTCACTCATAAAGAGTAGGAAGTTATCTTTGGATTATAAAACTGTTCTCGAATCGGAAGCTCCAAAGGAAAACTGATTATTATCGCCAACATCTGTTCACCAAGAAATCTCAAATTGAGTACTATGCTATGTTGGCTAAAGTTGGAGGTCAATATTACATAGTGTACAACAAATCTGTGGTTGTTTAATGATGTTTGCCCGTTTTTGTTGGTTAATTAAGACAATGTTAGAAGGAAATTTGATGTTAAAAAAAAATGTACATTCAAGTAATGTTTTGAAATCTTGATAACAACGTTTTTCATTCACTGATTTTTGCTCCTTGTGCTACTATAAACAATAATTTTAATAGGGTTGTTTATATTTTTCTCATATTTATTAAATTACACATTATATTATCATCTTATTCAATAATCTTGTTCCAGCCTTTCTAAATTCTCTTTTAAATGTGTAATATATTGAATTGAATACGGTCATCAAACCTGATTTGTTTAATTTTATATACTTGTGTTGGAAAAAAGGACATATTGACTGTATCTTTTCCACCAATCTTCACAAAACTATTGCTCAGATGTTTCTTGTCCATGTATTTTTCGATTACGTTGAATGTTGATATTCTTGTCTGATGTTTGTTTAGGAAGTACTTAAAGCTTGAATTCGTCATTAAAAGTTTTTTTTATTAACCGTTTATATTTTGAAATGTTTCAGTTGTTGGAATGCTTCAGAAAGAGCGACCCTTGGATGGAAAGTCCACCATGTAATCCTGTTATATTGAGTTCTAGTGTTATTAAGCCTAGTGAGGAAGAACTTTTTAAACTATATCTGCAAACTCGGTTCCAATCAAGGTGGGTGTTACGACGTTCATGTGACTTTGAAATGTATATAGGGTAGTATCAAGCAATGCAAACTTGCTGTTTATTAAATAGAAGAATTGCCATCTTGCTTTCCTGAAGTAGAAGTTTGTGCATAATAGTTAGGCCTGTATATGTCTTAAGATATATTTATTCTGTTTGTAGCCTGAAAACCTTATAATGTTAACGGTGTTTGTGTAACTCTAATAGAAAACATTTTTCTCCTTTTACCAGTAGCGCAATTGGTATTGCAGCTGATAGTTGGATGGCACTCATGGATCGTCTTTTGACATTAAGAAATGACATAACTAAAGAAAAAGAGGTGCTGCAAGTGAAGGAAAATATACTTAAATTAATAGATATATACTATGAGGCATTAGATGCTCCTAAGAAAGGTGGAGGAAAGGTTAGTTCTGTTTTTCTTCCATTGACAAATGTTAGTAGTAGGGATCGAACTCTATATCTCTTTGGGTGTGTCCTAACTCAAACCACTGGACTAACCTTTTAAGGCGTCCCTATACATTACCAGACATTGTGTTTTGCGTGAAATCTATATGCAGCTAAACATGTTGTTCCTTTTTTCCTCGAGTCTTTAAAATACATTTAGGTTATATTCCTTAGGAGGAAAAAAGTGCTTTTGTGGACCTATGCCAGTTCCTCAAATTATATCGAGAAAAATTTCCTCAAATTATATCGAGAAAAATTTAACGTGTCAACTCTTTGGGATGTAGATGATGCCAGTTATTGACAAACATAAAATGCTTGCAAGAGTTGAAATTGTAATAGTCATAAACTTGATGGAGCTTAGCCTAGGTTTTGTCATAGAAAATATTTATCTAGGATTAATTTTCTTTGGTCATGTGATATAATGGATCTTGACTGTGGGCAATACCAAGATTAGTTTATTACATTAATACATGTCAAATTACCATGATGAACTTTGTCTAATTTGAGTAAATCTTAGTAGTGCACAATTTTGAGTACCAATTTTTCTAACTTAACCTTCAACAACAGATCCAAGTTCCAGAAGATTTGACTGTAGAATTGTTCCCGCACTACATGGAAAGGGACGGCAAATCATTCACTTCAACCTCTATATTAGGTTTAATATACGACGAGGTTTGTAGATGGCAAACTAGTGATATGTCTGGAACAAGTGAGTACTCCATCACAGTCATCTTATGCTGATTATCGATTTTACGCTTTCATTAGCTAACAGCTTCAAGTGTTTATTCTTACCTTTTTCTTCTTATCCATTTACCATCAGAAATTAGAAAACTTCCATGTTTGGATGTTGAAATACCCATGCACTGTGTGGAAAAGTGGGAAACACTGTATAAGGAGTATAGGACGGATATGTCTTTTGCATGTCAATCTAACTCAAAAGAAGAGGCTGCTGAAGTCATTAAGAAATATAAGCAGGTATATTTTTTTTCTTCAGTTTTTCTTACTCTAGAAGTTCCCGTTTTTCTGAGGTGCTGATTGGTGTCTCTTTCAGAAATTTGATGTTGCTGCTAACATAGAGGATTGTTCGAAGAATGTTACTGATATTTATCACGAGGCTTTGGCCGTGTATCATGTTACTTATGATTATGCCATTCAATGGAATGATGTCGCTAAATGCGCCTTTGCATGGAAGGTTGCTGGTCCAGCTCTCACAAATTATTGTGCAGAAAATCAAAGTCATAGTAAATGTTTGCCGTGTAGTTCATCTGTGTTACGTGAAATTTTTGGATCATGAAATACTTTAACTCATGTTGGCTGTATATGTCCACGTATCCTAACCTTTTATGAATATTTTTGGTTAATTAAATCAGTTTACATGTATCAAAGTGCTTTGTTCGGACCAACTGATAAGTAGAGGAATTCTCTATGTAGAAAAACAGTGATGTGACATAGAGATCAAGGTGGCTTTGCAGTATGGCACGCCATATGAAAAACAAAAAATATTTACATGGCCCAAAAGTAAAAAATAGGAGTGGAAAAAAAAAACTTGCTAATACTAGTATTTTCTAACTTCATTAAGTGCATATACTCGGTTGTCTTTGGCACACTATGAATAAAAACGTGCCAGAACTTTCAAAACAATGGTATATTACTATTTTTTATTGACTTAGATTATGATAATTTAATAATTGCTTTTACAGGTAATTTTTTCCTCAAAACCACATCACACAAAATTCAAAACTCAAACTAGTCAATACAATATCGAACACAACTTTAGCCGCACCAATTCAAACATCTTTAAGCCTCCAATTCAAACATTTTTTCAGTATAACATAATAATGAAGAAATAAGATAAATTATAGTGATAAACTTGGTTTGAAAAAATTGCTAGTGGACGACTAACACATCCTCCATTACAGCCGTAAGCCAAAAATTGAAGTCACAAAGACCCTCAAAAAGCTAGCCTAATAGAAGAAACCAAGGACCTTGCCACCAACATTCTTTCTCCTAGCCTCTTCATGATCCATAATACCAGCAGAGGTAGTCAAAACAATATACCCAAACTGCATATTTTTTAATTATAAAAAGGTCAGAAATTACAAAATAAACTGCATGTATGCACATGAGCAGAGCAACTAATCACATAAAGTTCAACGCATGATCTTTATGATAGCATGCTTAGGACAACAGCACTAGAAATAAATCATCAACCTTAGTACACAGGCAACCAAACCGTTAAACTCTTGACCAATCTACTCAACTCATATATAAGAATCACAATGAAGGCCATAACTAATCATTGAAAACTGAGAAAACAAGGAGTATCAATAATCCTTAAAAATCTCAATTATCATCAAATTTAGTCATTTTGCTAATGGCGTGTTTGGATCTATGTCAAGTATGATTTCCTTATGTTGCTATGGTTGTTCAACTTGGTGACAACCCACCAAACAAATGCTAACATTTTTAGAGACACATTTACAATTCAACAAAAACTAATTTAAAATCTTTTAAGAACAAATTGATAATTTTCATGTCAAAAGTACAAAATAGGTATTTGTGTTTTTCTTTTTCCTCAAAGGACCTAACATCAGATTAAGAAAATTAACAAAAGAAACAAGCCAACTTTTTATATGAAGAATCATAATTATTGAAAGTAAATTCTAAAAATTCATGCAAATATGCACTAGACCAAGAAATAAAATTAGGATTTCAAGAGTAACCTGTCTGGAAGGAAGAAGTCTGGCAGTCCAACCTTCAATCTCTTTGACACCAACATCAAAACGGGGACTAATAACACCACACTTATTCAGCCTACCATTTAATTCAACAACAATCTTACCAGCTCTATGGTCATCAACATACTCAAATTCTCCAATGTATCCTATAAGTCATCAACCACACAAAATATAACAAATCAAAACCCTAAAAAAATTGCATTATACAACATTCAAAGACAAAATCAATCATAATTAAAAAATACCATGCTTCTGCATAACCATAAGGAATTTGATGATGACTTTGGATGATGGTCTAATCATGACTTGGCGCTTTCCTCTTTTCTCAGCATTGTACATGCTCTTTAGAGCATCATTCAGCACACTCACTCTCACCATGGTTGCTGAAACACAAAATTCAATAAAATAAAATAAAAAATCAATTATAGCACAACCGAAACCCTAAACTATCTATCACACTAAACTAAATATCGCTCAAACAGAAGAACAGAGAGATCGCAGGAACATGCCTCAAATAATTTGAAATCGCAAGCCGAAAACAAAATGCTGCTGTTAAAAGTTAGGGTTTGTAATATATACAAAACAATACCAAATCGTCTTTATTCTTTTAAATTAGTTAACAAGCCATTTTAAGTTTTTTTTCTTTTTTTTTTTACAAATATCCTATTTTAAAAAACATAGATTTTTAAATAAATAAAATTAATTTTACTACCTACATTCCCTATTTTACTACTCACACCTCATATATTTTTTTTTAAAAAATAAAATACCAAAAACCTATTTTTTATTTGTGTGGTTCTTTAAACTAAGTAAACTCTCAAAACTCAAATCACTTAAGTATTGTTAAATTGACATAACATTTATATAGGTGTATGTGAAATATAGTTCTGTAGTATTTGTATCTACTTAAAAATACGTGAACTCAAATACACGTAAATTGTATTTGTATATCATCTATAATTTCTTAAATTGAATTCTACCTAAAAACAAGGATACGTCATTTAGATTTGCGTACATTTTATCATTTACAACATATGCGAACTCAAGATATAATTTAGTATAGCATAGTTGTTACTCAATTTACGTGAATGATTATTATTTCTAGTAAGAGTGTTGGTACTAAAAAAAATATATAGCATAGTTGTCTTCAAAACTAAAATGGTGATGTGACATGATTTTGAGGAAAATCTTATAGATATATGATTGAATGTGTAAAATTAATTAAATTTTATAAAAAGCAAATATTTATGTTAAAAAAAGTAACAAAATAAATAATTATCAATTGTGATAAATTTATGAATATCAAATTATTGTAGTGGGTGTGAGTTATGAGATGAGTGATAAAAATTAAAGTTTACAATTAAGGAAATCACACTCTAAGTATTTTAATTTTATGAAAAATTTATGGAATGTGGTTAGTAAAATAGGAGACGTGGCTAGTAAAATTTTAAAAAATAAATATTTTGAATGTTAATTGTTTATTTATTTATATATTTTGGTAATTGATTATCCGGCCCAAATAAAAGAAAACCCGGCCCAAATCCAATATTCACGAGTCTCACAAAATCAGGCTTCGCTCATTTCTCAATTCTCACAAAAACCCTAAATACGCAGCACCCACTTCAGCCGTGCCGTCTCTCTCCCTCCGTCGGCGTTCTACCATTCATATCCACCATGGTCATGGTAAGTTCATCAAGTTGCAATTTATAAATTAATTCAAATTATTTCCTTAATTATTAAATAATTCATCTACTTTCATATATGAGACTAAATTATTTTATTTATTATTATTTCATATATGATGATAGTGATATTAGTTTATGTGTTTGAATTTAGGAATTAGATTGTCCAGCCAGTGTCAGAAAGCAATTGGCAAAGCTGTTTGCAGAATCTTTGAAAGCAATTGTGCCTAGTGAACCAGATGTTGTGCCCTTAATTGATGCTTGTGTTGCAAAATCTGGTGTAAAACATGCTGATTATCAATGGTAAATTCAGATATTTGAAATGGATTTTGTGTTTTAGTTGCTTTTGTGTATTGGCAAAAGAAGTTTGTGAAATAACTATTTTGAGCTAATGATATTTTATTTATTTATTTGGTTGCAGTAATAATGCAATGAGTCTCTGGGCTAAGATTAAAGGGAAGCAAACAGAATTCAAAAATCCCCGTGCTGTTGGAGAGGTATTGGGTCCGTTTGTTATAGATTTAAAAAAAGTGATTTTAGCATCATATTTCTAAAAATGATTTTTATTCGAACTTACATAAAAAATAGTAGAAGTTATTTTGGACTCATTTGTAATAGATTAAGAAAAATAGTTTTGACATTCAATAACTTTACATTCTTTGTTAGAGATTTTAACAGGATAAAAATCACATTTTTTTTAAAAAAAAAGGTATCTCTTAAAGATGATTTTTATGAAAAACTTACCATTTTGGAACTAGATTTTGTTTTGTTAATGTCTAATTTAAATGTGTGTGTTTTTGTTTGTGTAGGGCATCGTGAAAAATCTCCCTCCATCAGAAATGGTAGAGTCATGCTCTGTTGCTGGTCCTGGATTTGTGAATATTGTCTTATCAAAGAAGTGGATGGCACAGGTGATTATTTACATTTCTATTTGTTGTTTTAAATTAGAAATAGTATGTATTTTGGGTATGTGTGTCCTCAAATTTCTAGGCTAGTATATGAAAGCATAAGAATTGTAGTGTGTCCTAGCGTGTGTTGTTTGGATTATGAACTTAACAAAATAAATTCCTCCTGCAGAGCTTACAGAGGATGCTTACCGATGGTATTGATTCCTGGGCACCTCGACTTCCAGTCAAGAGGGTTATGGTTGACTTTTCCTCACCTAATATAGCAAAAGAAATGCATGTTGGTCACTTGAGGTCAACCATTATTGGAGACACGTTGTCCCGAATGTTTGAATTTTGTCAGGTGGAATCCCTTATCCGCCGAAATCATATTGGTGACTGGGGCACTCAGGTAAATTTAACCTTTAAGCTAACTATGGTACTTTGTGCTCAGTGTTTGAATATAGTTTATGTCAACTGAGGTTGAATTTTATGATATTTGTTGTGGCTACTAGATCATTGCTATACACTGTCAAAGCTAGGTTCTCTTCATTCATAAACATTTGTCTATGGGCAATGGTTTTCTTCATTCATAACCTTATGTCTTTGGGTGATTTCTTTGCAATAATCATTTAACTTTTAGTTGTGTTTGGGACCAATGACTGAAGTAAGCAGGTTATTTTAACTGCTTTCATGATCAAGAACTTACATGACGTTGGGTGCTGCTGCCCCTTCTTATTTTGTTAAGTTCTTGATAATTATGTTTTTTCTCTCACTAAAAATCAAGTATTGCTCTCCCTGGAAAGAATTAAATATGCAATATATAAAAGATAAATTATTGAATGGTTGTTTGATCACAACTAGTAGTCACAATTTCAAAATTAGAAGTCGCACGTAAAGGAATATAATTTGTAGATGTCTTCAACTTTTTGGATATAAATTGACATAGTTTGTGTAGTCTTCACTTTTTTGCTTAGTAATGATTATTTTAGTATTTTATCACTTATACAATCTAATATATATATTTTTTCCCAACAAATCAAATTTTTTTGGATCCGCCCCTCTCAATAGCATGAAGCCGTTCCTCTATATTTAATGAAGTCGTGAAACCTTTTACAATTACGATGCTGCTAAATCTGCCCATAAAGAAAATTATTTCAGTTGCCACCAAATAAACAAATTTTACTAATGACATATTTGCTCTAGTTATAGAGCTTTCTATTATGTTTGCTCGAGCAAATATGTCATTACATAACATTGTTTATTTGGTGCCATTTGAAATAGTTCAATATCTAAACAATTTTCTATATGGGCAAATGTAGCAACATCTTAATCGTAAAAATTTACTCGTCTTCATTTAATTTGGAGTAATGCAATTTATGTTTATGATCATGAATTTTCTATTATATTGGTCAAAAAAAGAACTTTCTATCATGAAGAATCTCAGTTTGGCATTGGAGCATATGGTTGAAAGTACATGCCTTGATTTTGCAGTTTGGGATGCTGATTGCATACCTCTTTGAGAAATATCCAGACACAGATGAGGTTAATGAATCCAGTATTGGAGATCTACAGGTGAGAAACCATATGGGAATGAACTCTTATACCAGTTTTCTTATGTATGTGTTTGTTTTATTCATATGTTTTGTTGGTATTTTTAGTTCCGATTTGATTGACACTGTTTGTAGTTTACTAGCTGCATGCTTATTGTCATTGAATTAAATGTAAGTAAAAACTAAGCGTTTACATTCCAAGATACCTAGAAATTAATTTTCTGTAACTATCATGAAACCTACATAGATAATATAAGCTGATACTTTTTCATAAAACAGCCAACAGCCTTGAAAAGATAAGTAATTGATTTTCTTTGCAGGTATTGCTGTTTGAAATCAGTTCAACACTTCCATTGCCACTTTTTTTAATTAGAACGATGTCAAGGTGTGAATTCAAAAATAGTTGTTTGGGCTTATGTTTAACTATGGAAACTAGTAATTAGTATCATACTCTGTTAATTTGTATAAATGAATAATCAATTCTTGAAATGGTAATGTTTATTGGTATTTTGTGATAATGTTTTATGTTCTAATTGTTATTACTAGTTTCACTGGAAAGTTATTCTAGTTATTCTGAAACTATTAGAGTTGGTGCATTTTTAGGCGTTCTATAAGGCCTCGAAATTGAGGTTTGATAGTGATCCTGAATTTAAGCTCAATGCACAGCAGTCAGTGGTCAAGCTACAGGTAAATTTTACCTCTTTCTTTTCTCTCTCTCTCTCTCACCCCCTATTTGCGAGATCATGGGGATATGGTTAACATTGTTTGTGTGCCTATTTTTTTTTTTCAGAGAGGGGATCCCAAGTATCGTGAGGCATGGCAGCAAATTTGCAATATTAGTAGGACTGAGTTTAACAAGGTCTATGAACGCCTTAAAATTCGTTTGGAGGAAATGGTTAGGGTTCTCTTTCCTTTCTTTACATTTAGTGTAGAACCTCTTAATTTGTTGTGTATCTTGTGCTTTATAAATGTTAGGTTTTGTAGAATTTCTGTCTGTTGGTGTGGCTTTTATTGAGTATATGTTGTTGCTTAGACTCTGTTTTAGCGTGACATACCATATTCTATCTGTTGTAGCCACAAGTTTGGCTGATTTCCTGAGTTATCACTAGGAAACTGTGATATCCAGCTCATTCATAAGCTTGTTTGTTTTTTTTTTGTTGGAATTATTTTCTCAGTTCAACAGACTGAAATAATTATGACTCCTTTATTTGTTTGATTTCCTGCATATAGTTGTAGCAACCATTATGGTTTATCAGATTAAAAGGCATTGTTAATGCATACAGTGTAGAAATTGATCAAAATGTCTTTGAATTTGTGTTGCTGTGATTACATATTTTTATTTTATTTGATAATAGTGAACATGTTTTACGTTGTTCTGATTGGTGATGTATTTGGTCACAGCCAGAGAGTTTCTTTAATCCATATATCCCTCAAGTCTTGGAGAAAATGGAGAAATTAGGACTGGTTGAAGACAGTGATGGTGCACGTGTGATATTCGTGGAGGGTGTAGACATACCACTAATTGCTGTGAAAAGAGATGGTGGCTACAATTACTTTTCAACCGATCTAGCATCACTATGGTCAGTTTAGTTTTAGTTTTTTTGGATATCTTCTCAAAGTTCGTTTTGTGACCACCATGAATATTTGAATTCTGTTACCAATTAGTCAAATTAGTTTATCTTGAATGTCACTGTGGTATGACCTTTGGTGGTTTGAGCATTGAAGGATGTACTAATAAGAAGAGTATGAGAGTAGGTTAGGTGAAGGGTATTCTGATAGTTAGGCTTGGATGTAAAAGACAGAATAAATGTATCATTAATTATCAACAAGAATTTAGATTTAAATGGTTTCCTATAAGACATGTTTTTTGATTGGGTAGTGTTTGATTCGTGTAACCGACCTCAGGTAGTAGGATAAAGGCTTTTATGATTGTTTCTATATATAGACAGTTTTTTGTTTAAAATTTGGTATGTGTTTCTATTTGTCTGCATTTCTATGAGTATGGAACAGGTAATTGTGGAAAATAAACTGTTTTGGTTATCTGAGCCACTTGATCCTTGTAGGTATCGTCTGAATGTTGAAAAGCTTGAGTGGAATATATATGTTACAGATGTTGGCCAGTGGCAACATTTTGACATGGTTTTTAAGGTATGTCCCAATTGATTGATATATTGTTAGAGCTACTGCCTAATATTCCAATGAGTTCAAATGTCTGACATCCCTGTTGATTTTTCTATCAGGCCTTCAGGCGGGCAGGGTGGCTTCCAAAGGATGAAAATGAATTACCAATATGCACTCATGTAGGTTTTGGTCTTGTTCTTGGCGATGATGGAAAGCGATTCCGGAGTCGCAGCAGTGAGACTGTTCGATTGGTTGATTTACTTGATGAAGCTAAAAAGCGCTGTAAAGATGCTCTTCTTGAACGCGGTAAAGTACCAGTTGCCTATTGCAATATTTATTTCTTCCTTTGTGCTTGCCAGAATCTAAGAAATGAAGTGTCTGATATTATGCATTAGACAATTAACCTTCTAAATCCAATGTTCATTTAGATAACGCTAAAGATTGGACTGAGGAAGAGGTTGAGAAAACATCAGAGGCAATTGGTTATGGAGCTGTTAAGTAAGCTCTTTGTCTCAATAAAATATTTTATCATATGTAAAGTATAACCAAACCAACATGCTTTCATGCAATAATATGTAGTTAGCTGAATTATAGGTATACTTTATTGTGCTAAATTGGAACCAGCTATATTGTCTTCCAATCTCCTGTTTACTGAATTTTAAAAGTTTATGCTGCTTTACATTCTGTATTAGTATTCTGAATCTAGTTCTTATATACTAACTTGTTTGCAGATATGCTGACTTGAAGATCAATAGATTAACAAATTACACTTTCAACTTTGATCAGATGCTTAATGATAAGGTGCATTTTTACTGTTTTCAAATACTTGTCAAGTCACTGTAAAAAAGCCTGTAGATTTTAAAAACCATTGTTGATGCCCCCAGACCTGTCATGCTCCCCCCTCTTAGAAATATTTTGAAGTCTAAAGCTAAATAATTTCTGCTCCTTTCTATTAACCTTTGTTGTCAGAACTGCTTAAATGCAACTTTTAACAATTGTTGAGCCCAGTCTTCATTCCCCACGAAACTGACTAATCTAAATTTGTATTAATGTCTCACCTTTTTAAGCTTTTTGTCCAACAGGGAAATACTGCTGTTTATTTGCAGTATGCACATGCTAGGATTTGTTCCATTATCAGGAAATCTGGTAAAGACATTGAAGAACTAAAAAAGGTCAGTTTTTCTAATTTCCATGATAATGACAGTAGATTTGTTGACAAAAGTAATGTAATTGCTTTTTTTTTTATCACAAGTTTAATTCTACAATGTTAAACATGTATGTATCTTTTGTAGGTTTTATACTAGAGTAGACCATGGTTGACTTGATATTAGTCAATTAAGCACTCATCTATTGTGATTGTAATATGATTTTTGTTTATACTTGTATGATAATAGTTTACTATGGCAGCTAAAATCAACCTATGCAAATTTTATGTCATTAATAACTTTGGTTTAACAACTTGTGACAGAATGGGAATTTGGTGTTGGATCATGAGGACGAGCGTACATTGGGTCTTCATCTACTACAATTTACTGAGGTATAGTGAAATATTTTTTCTGAGATTTATAACTGTTTAACATTGTTAATCGGTTACTCTTCTTTGACTAAAAAGCTTTGAGGCAATCATGACTTAAACAACTAAACAGTGATATATATTATTTTACAATCCCAAAAATATGTGCACTTACATAATTTTCTTTTTGTTTTTTGAATCCTTCAGGTTTTTGTGGAGTCATGCTCGAATTTATTACCAAGCGTGTTGTGTGAATACCTATATAATTTATCCGAAATCTTCACAAAGAAGTTTTATTCTAACTGTCAGGTATACTACTACCATTGATATAAATTTTTTCTGTATTAATTTGAAGGACTTCCAATTCCTATTAGCTGTGTATTAATTTTAATGCCTTTACCAGGTCGTTGGGTCTCCCGAGGAAACCAGTAGATTGTTGTTATGTGAAGCAACACTTGTTGTGATGAGAAAGTGTTTCTATCTCCTTGGAATTGAACCAGTTTATAAGTTATGACCCATCTGAATGGGAATTCAAGAGCAAGATGTTTGGAATAGACTTATTTATTTTTAGTGCACAGAAGTGTAGGAAACTTCCAATATGAAATTTATTGCAAGAACCACTCTGTTTTGTTCTTTTTTTTTTTTTTTGCATTTTAAGGTGAAAGCTGAAAAGTAGTAGACTTAAGATCCTTCATATCAAATTTACTTACAAGTCCCTTAAAATTTTCAGTTTGGTGTGATGAAACGATTTTTTCAATCATTTAACAGAAAGTAAGTTTTTTTAACTTGTTTTTGGACTAGGGGTGTTAATGTTATGGTTGTGTAATTTATTTACAGGAATGTAAGGGTTAATATTATAAATTATTGTGTTTGTTTCAAAGTTAGAATATGTTTTGGAACAAAGCATTCCCAATTACGAAGTAGCTTCTAGTTTTTTATGGTTTTAATTAATTTCAAGTAATAATTTAATCCTTATTTTTTTTATTAAATTATTTATTTAATAATATTTTTTATTTTTTAACAGAATTTTAGAAAATTCATTGTCATTTTCAAATAAAATAAAATAAATTAATTATTAATTTAAAAAAAGGCATATTAATCAAGTCTATTACTCAAATAGATTAAGATTAAGTTTCAACAACATTAAATCTATCAAATAAAAAACAAACACTTTAAGATTTAATCTCTAAATTATTAAGATAATATCTTCTTTTTATCAAGATGAATTTAAATGATTTTTGAAAAAACAAAAAGATAATTTTATTAATAAAGAAAGATAAATAATTGAATTGTTGAGAGATGTTTTATTTATTTTGGAAGGAATGAAGTGGTAAAAAAGGTTCCATGAATATGAGAATAAAATTGATGTCAGTATGTTACTATCTATATTTCTTACTTTATAAAACATTACAGAAATCTAATACTACATTTGGTCCTAAATAATGGAAATTATTTCTGTATACATTAGTTTCAATATAATATGTATATTTATGAGGTGGGACTCACATGAATCTGTATTGGAATCCTTTCACTAAAGATTACATTCTGATGAGATACTTGATTCACATGACCATATTGGAAATGTTTGGACTCATTCATTCATTTCACTTCACGGATCATATTTTATTAGTTTGTCCTTTGGGAGGCTAATCAATGCCTTTTTGTTGATTTTTCTTTCCTAAAGTTTGTGCTTAAAATTTATGTCCTTTTAAACGGCTTACAATTAGTCCAATAATAACAGTAATAACCAAACCGGCTAGACAACAAAGAAGATTCTAATTACATTAACGAAGTTCCAAATTTAGGACGGTCATTATTCAATTCAAGGGTAGGTTAATAGGTAATATCAAGCCAAAAGTTAAGTTCATATTATACTATATATATCTTCTTCAAATTCTAATATGGACCATAGTTTCCTGTAAATTATACTTAAAAAATGTTTAAAATTCCATTTAACACAAATGTCGTCTTTTAGTAATAGATTTTAATAATTTATGATTAAGATTGTGACTTAAATGATATATTCAATAAATAAGTGTCTTGTATTGAATTCACATCAATCAGATAATTTGTTTATCTATAAAGACATGGAAAGTCATAAATTATTTATTTTTGAAGAATATTATCGATCATCGTTAAAATTTACGATAATTTTTATATGTTTGTCAATGATATAATCCACTGCAGAATTCCCCTATATTTTCACAACAAATTATAATATTGACAGTTCATGATGAACTAGTACTTGAAAATGTTTCAAACTCTAATGTTCACATACGTTGTTTAAACTTAAACTATAATAATCATATTCATTTCCATGACTGAGATATTGACTTAAATAATATCAGTTCGATAAAAATAAATATGTCTCTCGTATTGAATTAACATCAATCAAATTATCAATTTATTCATAAAAACAAATAAAATCATCAACTATAACTTCTAAAAAATATATCAACGGTCGTTAAAATTTTCGATACCATTTATGAAATTCACCCACAATATACCTCACCATATTTTCACATTAAATTTTATCTATACACTTTTATGTAATGGGAAGTCCATGAACCAGTCTGCACCAACTATTCATATGTTCCAAGTAAGGATATATAACACTTTTTTATCTAAACTTTTGGATGCAAGTAATTCTCAAATAAACAATATGGCCAACTGTTTTCAAACTAGTATATACTATTAAATGGGGCCATAACCAACCAACCTTATTACATTAATTAACTTAATTGGAATAATATTTTCATCACACAAAAATAGGAAGCAGCTCACGGGCAACACCAAACAAACAACAAGAACAAATCGAAAATGACCAAGTATTTCTACAAGACAACAATGTTTTTATACACAAAACTTCAACTTATCATGTCCTGTGGTCTAGAATCACCCGTGAACTCTCACACTTCTGTCACTACTTTCACTTCTCCACCTAAAACAATTATCATAGCAAAATAGTACATGTATGTAGAAATTTTTTAATTTGGATTATGTGGATCAAGGTAAATCATACATAAAATATGTTTAATTCTTCAACAAATACAAACTTTGTTTTTAGAAATAAATGGTAATGATTATTTTTATTTTGACGTTTGAGATAATGACTTAATAATATCGGTTCGATAAAAATAAAAGAAAATAAATATGTTTCTTGTATTATATCGACGTCAATCATCACCGTATTATCCATCATGATGAGAATGGTCATGAACTATTATCTCTGAATAGTATCGTCGATTGTTCTGAGAATTTACGATGATTTTTAAGTATTGGTTCACAGGTGTTTTAATCTTGACCATTCATAATCTGATCAATGACTAAGATTCATTCATGTCACACTCTATCAATCATAACTAATATATTATTAAAAAAAAATTAACTTTATTCATACTTACTCTCAAAGTCACATATATGATTTATTGAAAAAAAAATTACTAACCATTTATAAAAATTAAAGTGTATATGTATATATACACACACACACACACCAGAGCACTAACTAATTTTTAACAGAACTTCAAGTTCCAAAACACCATTCTCCATCATTTTTCATTTCTCACAATTATCTGAATGAGAATGTCAAAATATGATTACATTTTCAGCATGTTGGTAGTTCTTATTCTTGTTGTGCAAAATCTTAAAACAATACAATGTCATACAAAGGGAATTAGACCAATAAGTTCTTCTTCAGGGAACAATACAACAAGAACAGAGTTAACAGAACAACAATTCATGAAATGGGTGAGTTTTGTTGGTGGTCTCAAACACACAGTTTTCAAGGCTGCAAAAAATAAGCTCTTTGCTTCTTACACTTTGCACGTTGATAAGGATCCTTCTATTGGAGATTTCACCACTATTCAAGAAGCCATTGATTCCCTTCCATCCATCAATCTTGTTAGAGTTGTCATCAAAGTTCATGCAGGTGTTTACATGTGAGTACTTTATCTTCACTTTGTTTCAGATTCCCTTCACTTTAGATTTTTCATCAGTTTGTTACATCTTTTTAAACAAAAAATAAGAATATGAAAATAATTTAAAACCCACTTTAAATAAGAAGCTATTTTAAGTAATTTCTTGTAAAAATTAGTTTTTTTTGAATAATTTGATGTTCTGTTTGTGTATGAAGCAAAAATATTGATATAGACACCAACATGACATAAACACTAACATATTAATATGAAAAAATGAATTAATTGTATGTAATTAATATATTAGTATCATGTGAGACATAGAGACACGGATTGAATCAGAAGTGTCGATGCTATTTATATTTATGTTAGACTTGGATTTTGGTGTTTGTTTGCATTTGGGGTCCTATCATGTTTTTTTTTAATCTACACTTACAATGATCATAGAAAAAGATTGTAGAAACAACTTTTGTTCTTCTTGTGTCTTTTTCTTACTATCATTCAAATTCTAAGAGAATTAGTCTTTCATTTAAAGAATAAGTTTTTTTGGATAAATCAAAATACTCCATTCTATGTGCTATTGCAGAGACTAATTCCTCGAAATAGTTGAGATTCATTTATAGGAAACTAAAGAAGATTTAGTTGTGTCCTTTATTATGTACCCTTCTTTGTGTTACATTTGAATTAAACTCTCTAATACCTTTATCATTGCATTTATTTGTGTGTGAAGGGAGAAAGTGAACATTCCTCCATTAAAATCATTCATAACCATAGAAGGAGATGATGCAGATACAACAATTGTTCAATGGGGTGACACTGCTCAAACACCTGGTCCAAAAGGGACTCCAATGGGAACACATGGTTCAGCAACTTTTGCAGTTAATTCACCTTATTTCATTGCTAAGAACATTACATTCCAAGTATGTAAACAATCCACTTTCTATGTTTCTACATAAACTTAGCTATGTGTGTGTGTGGTTTTACAATAAAATTGTTGAACATGAATTATAGTTCACTAATAAGTAGGCATGTCACTCGAGCAGGGTAATTTTGTAAACTAGACTATAGTATCTAAATGCAAGTTATAATTTGTAACCCTAAGCTTGAATTATAATATAAAAATACTATAGCCGCTTTGCAGTTGGAGATGTAACTACAATTGACCGAATTTCATGATCAAATCTCAATGTTTGTGAGGTTTCTGTTGGGTATGACTCATAGTTATAAGTAAGCTATGAATGGATCGCTCGAGCGGGGTAATTTGGCAAATTGGTTTGTAATACTTAAACATATGTTGTAGTAATATGTAACCCTAAGCTTGAATATAGAAAAATATTGCACTCGTTCTGTGGTCAGAGATATAGACACAATTGGTTGAATTCTACGATCAAATCTCGTGTGTTCTTTATTTGTGTTTTCTTTTGAATCGGGGATTGTTGTTCTAACAATTTTGTGTGTGAATGCAGAATACTTTTCCTGTTCCTGCACCAGGAGCAATGGGAAAACAGGCAGTGGCATTTAGAATATCAGCAGACACAGCATCATTTTTAGGATGCAAATTTTTAGGAGCACAAGATACACTTTATGATCATGTTGGTAGACATTACTATAAGGATTGTTACATTGAAGGTTCTGTTGATTTCATCTTTGGCAATGCTCTTTCC